>NC_090933.1:475120903-475347498 GCF_040938575.1 Ambystoma mexicanum
ACCTTCAACTCTCTCTTCCTAAATATCTTCCTTCTCGTGCTCTTCGCTCATCTGCCTCCAACTCCCTCAGGGTCAGCCGCTTCTCCAAACAACGAGTTGGGGGCAGATCTCTCTCCGCTGCAGGGGTCTCCCTCTGGAACAGCCTTCCTGCCTCCCTGAAACTTGAGGAGAACCATCTCTGGTTCCGGAAGCACCTCAAAACCTTCCTCTTTGCCTCCGCCTTCTCTCCCCCTCTCCCCTGCTAAAATTACTGAAACTGCACTGAATCTGCAACTGGGTCACTCACCGTTCTCGGTGCTTGGCCCAGCCACTCTCCCCTGCACTGCCTTCCTGGCAACCCCTGCACTGCGGGACTGTGTCTGTATCCCTACAGCCCCCCTTCCCAGCACTTGTCTGCACCTACCTCGCACTTGCCACCAGCTGGCCCTTGTAATTTATCCTGTATGCTATAACCCTTTACTGCACTTGTCCCTCTAGCTTCCCCCCTGCACTTTTCCCTTCCCCTCTACCCTTGCACTTGCGTGATCTGAATGACACCTGGCCTAGTAGGATCGTTGTCTGTCTCCCCTTGTTCCCCCCCACCTCGTCACACCTTGAAACACTTGTGTATAGGCGCGTTACAAATGCCATATCATATCATATCATATCAACGTTAAAAATTGCTAAACCATGTAGGTGACAAATGGTGCTGTATGGGTCAGGATAACCCAGGCTCTGGAAGGACCTAACATGAAAATGTCAAATGTAGTTGACGAGTCAGTTATACATTTTCAAATATATAGGTCATTTTCAAATATGCATATTATCTGAATGGTTCATGCAAAGAAACTTCACACTCTTCAATTTGTTTTTCATAAAATTAAGTATTTATTCCGGAAACATAGGCATTCCTATGATGTCCAATGCATTTTGGTCTTGTGTACTATCTTCAGGGACCAGGTTCTACAAAAGTAGCCACATTCGTTATGTAGGTATTGCATGTTTAAAGATATTGCTTTCATAACATCTTTCAGTGTATTCTGCCGGTTTTTAAGTTACCTGCCTATGCATGTGCTTCATATTCTTCTAATGTGGTTGGTGCTGGTGGGCTATCTTCAGGTATATGGTGCAGTCCTGTTTCTGTCTTCAGTGACCTAAAGTACAAGTTTGTAGGTTTGCTAAATATTCTTACTTACATTTTTGAGACCCTAATTGTAAAAAGGAGTTGTGCTTTTGACATAACTTGAGTTGACAAGGTGTTCTACCAATTCAATGTTCTATTCCTGTTGTCCTGTGTGTGGACATTACAAAGGGAATGGTGAGTGTTACCTAAATATAGCATTTGTCTAAATCTAAGCATAGTTGGTTGGTATTCTTTGTGACCCTTTGGGACTCTATATGCATATAACATATTCCCTGTCTGCGTTTATCATGATGTTCGCTTTCTCCGCCTCTCTGGATAACAGGTTCGTTCTGGTGCGGATCCCTGTGTCCAGAGAGGGGCCATTTTTGTTGTTTATATATTTGTGCGTGCGAGTGGAGGGGATGCCTCACGCGCAGTTTTAAAATAAATGTTTCTGATGTGAATAAAGCATTAGTGCTTAATATTTGCCAGTGAGTCCATATTATATAAACATGAACATGCTAACTACACAAATAGATTACCCAATATAGTACATCTTGGGGAACCAATATGGAGCACAATGTTTTGTTATACAAAGCTACACTGCATTACTAAGGTCATATGCATTTTTCTTATGAACATGGTAAGTTGGCCAATAGTGCATGTTTAGATTACATATATGTTTTACCTTATCACATGCAGTTGTTTTAGTGGTGCATACAATCTGCATCTACAGTGTGATTTTAAATGTGGTTGCAAGAACCCAAAAAATATAATACGTAAAAAGTGTGATATTTCACTATCCTTCTGGGCATGTTTATATTACAGAATAAAATACGTATTGGTGTGACATTTCACTGCAATTCAAGGTATATTCATAGTACAGGATTGAACAGTGGCCTACAGTTTCTAGTGTGTCTTGTGGGCTAAATGATTTCTTGGTATCTCAATTTATTTTACCACTTTGGGCGTCTAATTTCTGATAATTCTAACTATAATTCATTGTATTAGGTCGGTTGGTTGTCTTAGGAAAAACCAAGAAAGGTGATAGTGTCAGTCTGGGTCAACATTCTAACTATGGGATATATGGTGGTGTGTAAGGGCTTTCCAACACATGCCATGTCTTTGTGAAGTATTTTGCTACATGCATTTCTGAATTTTTGAGTAGGATAGTTATACTTGGTTAGCTATTCACATTTTCAAAGGAAAAAAGCAAAATTACACTCTTCATGCATACCCCCAGGGTGTAGGGGGCTCTAACGTGTTCAATGAAAAATGTGAGTTATTTAAATTCTCCAGAAAACTAAGACTAAAAGACTTTTTCGCACCACAGAATTGTGAAAATATGGAAGATAACACCAAAGAATCTGAATTTACAGAATTTAGGCCAAAGAGAAGATTCATCACTCCCACCGGCTAACCAATAATTGACTGGTTTCAAAGAATGGTCACCACTAACCTTCAGAAACTATCTTATAAATGTCCAAAACATTGTAACTTTAATCGTAAAGAGCTGACAATTACAGAATCTTTGTTCACTGACACCATGCTTCCATTCAAACCAGCAGATAAAGGTGGAGGATTGGTTGTCTTTGACACTGATGACTATAACAAAGAGTGCGAGACACAGTTACAGGACAGAGGATTATATGCCCCCATAGACCACAACCCAACACCAGGGATAATATCTAACCTGGAGAGACTGATAACCAATGCAGAAGACAGATGATGGATCTCTGAAAGAACAAGAAATTAACTCCCCGTAGCACACCTAAGGACAGCCATCATTTATAAACTACCCAAGATCTATAGGAACCCCGATAGACCACAAGGTAGCCCAATTGTTCCAGCTAATAACAGCATTTTACAACCCTTAGGCACATACCTTGACTCATTCCTCCAACCAAAAATACAACCAACAGGTACTTACATTAAAGACACCACGCACTTCCTCAATATACTTAACATTGTGAGAAACCAAATGGTGTCTCACCTATTAGTCCCAGGGGATCTCTCTCTCAGGTAGCCAGGGCATGGGCATTGCCTTTTGATTCAAAACCTGGGAGTGGACCAGTGCAGGAAGATCACCTGGGTGAGGGGTCTTTGGGGAGTGGGTTTGAAGCAACCGATGGTGAGATGCGGTTTTCCCCCCTTTCCCGTACCGATGCTGTATCGTATTTTATAGGATTCTCCAATGTCCCAAATGCCCCCCCTTTCTGCAGCAGAAACACTGGGCTGAGGAAGTGGACGACTGAGATTAAAGAGGCTAACCATTGCATATCTCATTGGACATGTCCCGCTAATCGGGTCAGGCAAAGTCAGGCAATTGACTTTAATCACATACATCTGATACCAATTAGCTCTCCCACATGGTGAAAGGTGGAACAAAGAGACATACTCTGAGCAGTAGAACATGAGAAGGAGTATATCTTCCGGGGCAAACCTATTGGCAGGATGACCAATCGAGGGACTAGGGCAAAGGGTAGGGAAACCCTGAAGATCCCTGTAGAAGGTTATTACTTCCGGGGAACCGTGAAGGAGACGCAGAGAATGCCAATTTGCAAACAAGTAGAAACCTGCATTGTGCTTCAAGGATGCCAGTGACCCTCCCGGGTTAACGACAGAGTTGGGGAGGCAAGGCCAAGCCTGTGCTATTAACTTTGACTCATGAATCAAAGCTGCAGAGACAAGAAATGAACTTGTACAATCAATGAGTTAGTGGAAGACAGTCCGGTTTGTGTCAAGGAAATATTGAAGCTGCAACAGTATATCTCACAAGTGCAGGTTGCGCACCTGCTGATGAGACCCAAAAGAAAGTTAACCAGTGATGAACTTATAAGTGGCGATAACTGTGAAGCCAGTGCTACAGAGTAGCTTAATGGTCCGGTGAAAGGAAGTATCCCACTCGAAAGTCTCTGTGCTGTCCAACGTGGGTAGGAGAGCTGTCTCAGCCATCTTGATCCTTTTTGGTATTACACTGATTTTCATTTGCATACACATTCCCCTTTTCACACTTTTTGTATAAGAGATACGACAGGCATTAGGTTTTGTTAGTATAGGCCATTTTTTATTTGACAAAGACTGACTAGGACTGGCTTTTCTTTATTATTTGATGGTAGAGACTACTCCCATCAAAGCTATAGGGCAAAGCTGGAGTGTTTACAAACTCTAGTAATTGAATAACGGTTTTGAAACGTGTACCTCTTATGTCAGTGTCATACATGTGATACCATGCCTCCCTTACAATACCCTCAATGTAAACTGCCAAGACATCATATTCACAGCCGACATACAAAATCTTTACACTTCGATACCACACAATGAGGGACAGTAAGCTGTTGAATGGCTACTTCTCAAATATGATGAATTAAATGTATCCAAAGAGTTTCACATGCTCCATACAGGTGTCAGGCACATTAATGGGTTTCACTGTACGGTGGGTCACCTCAGAACTCACCAGCAAAATGACAAAAGTAGTCTACAAAAGGAGTGTACACCAAGCAAGAAGTAACACAATTTATTCTGGGCTCAGATACAGCTGGGAAAGCAAATGTCAAAAAGAATTCAGAATAGAACTACACGAAAAGCTATGTTGAAAATACACCCCAAAATGAACACATTTATAATCATGCAAACAAATTGGCATCAAGTGATATTACAACATTAGGTCAATCCTCCAAATGAGGCTAATTGGCAGCGCCAAGTTGTTCCCCTATTGCGAGACAAACATTATTGAAAAAAATGATTGGATCTCGCAAATGTCACCACACCACCCTCGACCGCCTCCGTGAGGTTACTGCCCAGCCTATAATTCCCATATCACAGTGCAAAAACATTAAGACATTTGAGATGACCAGCAGATCTTTATTTATCTCCCGCCGAACATCTCCATCCGTTTCTCATGAGAACACAAATGGTCATGAAACTTCAAGTGCCTTAAACTGTTGACAAGTTACTTGCGAAATGTTGCATCTTAGGAACTCTTCAGACCACTTCATCGGCTGAGATGTGCTAAGGGGCAATTTGAAACCGCCATGGGACATTTTGAAACCATCAGTAGACCAGTTTCATAAACTAATATGCCGAATTATAAAAAGCTTGTGCATTTACTACCTTCCCCAGCAACCATGAGCTTAGATTCATGACATCGAAAGTATCAAAGGCTGCTCATCTCTTACAACATGATCCTGGGATTGTGTAGTTTGCAATGTGCAGCCAGCTTCTACGGCTGCTAAGCAGATTAATAAAATGCGAATTCATTTATAATGAAAGCAAGCTCCAAGGCCTATTCACCGTGACTGGGTCTAATGTTAGGCATTTCATACTTACCTGTAATTCAAGCTATACTACCCATAGGTTATTTATCTAGAACACAATTTGTTGGGGTCAGTTTAGTGACTAGGTAGGACTGTGTGGCTATCAACAAAAGCCCCCTCCATTAAATGTGCTAATACCGCAGCTGATAACTGCATTCCTATTTACCATGCATTTTTATCACACCACCATGGCACCTCTCTACGCGAATACCTTCATGTACAAATTTGAGACTGAACATATCCTTCAACATCCGATCTGGCAAAACTACGTAAAGTACTGGGATAGATATATCGATGATGTTTTTGGACTATGGTCATGCACAGAAGAAGAATTTAAAATATTCAGCAGTTACTTGAACAGTATAGATGAAAGGATGCATTCACCACAGTGCACAGCAAAGAGACAGTTGACTTCCTAGACGTGACAGTAAAACATAAAGAAGACAAACTCGAAACTAGAATTTTTGGTAATGCCACAGATCGCAATACCGTTCTCCACAGACTGAGCATTCATCCACCCAATACCATAAAAAGCTTACTGTAAAGTCCATCTTTTAGAGCAAAAAAGATTGTTCAGGACAAAACTGATTGTGAGAGACACCTTAGAGATATGGCTAACAGATTTAAAGCAAGGGGCTACCAAGATGATGAAATCTCAAGCTCCCTAGCTAAAGTAGAAAGCATCACAAGAGAGACAATATTGACAAAAAGTAATACCAAGATCTAACCATCACTTATTTATGTTACCAAGTACTCACTATAAAACAACAAGATCAAGAAAATTGTGCATTACCTTTCTCAAGACAGGACACTAGGCACATTATATGAATCCACACCAGTGTTCGCTTATACTAGAAGCAGAAACATAAAAGATATGTCAGTAGGGAGTGACAGCAAAAGACCGCCTAAGAAACCCCCAAAATGCGGGTCTTTCCCATGCCTCCAATGCACAAACTGCAGTCTTTTTTACAGAGAGGAGACGTAGTGTTTCACCCAAACACAGGAAAGAAGATTTTTCTCAAATGCAACGTCACATGCGAAAGCAGCAACATAATTTACAGTACAAAATGCCCCTGCTGGAAGTATTACGTTGGTCAATCAACAAGGAAAGCCAAACTCCGATGGAATGAGCATCGGTCCAACATTCGAATAGGGAATATTAGATCCCCAGTGAACCAACACTTTCAAGATGCCAGACAGCAGATATCTCAAATGAAATTACAGATACTATAAACTGTTGAAAAAAGAGATGGGGATACAGCATCTCCAAATTACTAGACCAGAGAGAAACCTTCTAGATAGAAAGGTTGAACTCCCTACACCCTGGGTGTATGTACGAAGCGTATAATTTAGCTTGTTTCCTTAGAACATGTGAATAGTTAACTGGGTATAGCTATGCTACTCAAAAATCCAGGAATGTAGCAAGCAAAACATGTTGCAGACAAATAGCATGTGTAGGAAAGCCCTTACATGGCACCATATATCCCATAGATAGAAAGTTGACCCAGAATGACACTATCCTGTTTATTGTTTTTTCCTAAGAAATCCAACCTACATAGTAAAAGGAATTATAATAGATATGTGTATTAGAAATGCAGAGATTAAAATCCTCCAATTAGTGGCAGCCAAAGTGGTCAAAGAAATTGAGATACCAAGTAATGATATAGCCCACAAGACACACCAGAAACTTTAGTAAACTGTTAAATCCGGTACTATGAATATGCCTAGAATTACAGAGAAACGTCACCCAATACGCATTTTATTCTGTATTATAAATATGCTCAGAATGATAGTGAAATGTCTCACTGTTATGTATTATATTGTCTGTCTACTTGGAACCACATTGAAAATCATACTATAGATGTCTACAGATTGTATGTAGCAGTAAAACAACTGTATGTGATAAGTAACGGAATACGTGTTATCTAAACTCTACACTATTGTTCAACTTAGCATGTTTATAAGAAAAATTGCATATAACCATAGTAATGAAGTGTAACTTTGTATAACAAGAAATTGTGTTGTATATTGGTTCCCTAAGGTGTACTATATTGGATAATGTATTCAGCATCTTCATGTTGTTATAATATGGACCCCCCCGCCAAATATTCAGCACTTACACTTTGTTCACATCTGCAACTTTTTTTGAAAAAGCGTGCGTGCAGGCATCACCTACACATGAACGCACAAGAATATAAACAACAAAAATGGTGGGCGGGGCGCAATGACATTCCCAGCACGGTGACGTCATCACGTACACAATTGCTGGCACCGTTTTAGTATATATATATATATTTCTTTTTAAATGTATTGTGCAAATAGTTACATTTAAACTTTCAGCACTACATATATTTATATCAATGAAAAACACTTTGTTAAAGGGATGTTATGGTTAAGTTGCGCTACTAAAAAACTATGAAATTCAGTGAAAAATCTTTGTTAAAGTGACGTTATGGTTAAGTTGCGCTACTAAAAACTTATGAAATTCAGTGAAAAAAACTTTTTTAAAGGGACATTATGGTTCCAAGTAAAACCGAAAAACCCCTGAAATTCGCCAGTTATGGTAAGCTAGCATTGGAATAAATGTCATGAGCTAATTAGTGCATTAAGCAGTGCATTGATATAAATAGCATTCTATTATGAAGTTCTATCCAGTATACTAACCTACTCATGCAGAAACATAGGCATTGTGTGCAGCATATATGAGGAAGGTACAATATTCAAAATGTTGATATGTTGAATAATGAAATTATAACTGTTTTCTTATTAGAGTTTTGCGTACTGTGAAATATGTAATAAGTAGCTAATAAAACCCACGTATTACATAATTGCATTATTACAAACAAAACACAAAGATACAAGAACACATAAAGATATGGGTATATACAGGGAAAGTGAAGTAAGCAAAAGAGCAGAAGTAGTAGCAGAAATAATTCATAACCTAACTGATTATCTTTATACAAATAAATGATTGCTCTGTTTGAAAGCTGCTATTTACCCCCTGTATATGTATCACATGATGTGACTGGACCCTAAGGAAGTAATGTGAGTACAATGTATACAAATATGAGCATATAGAGGGAAAGTACAGTAATAAAGAACAACAGAACTATCAGAAAGTGCTGATAACTCTACTGATTATCTTCATGCACAGAAAGGATTGCTGTCTTTCAAGCTTGTGTTTTCCCCTATGTATATGTTTCATATGATGTGACTGGACTGTAAGGGAATTACTGTAAGAACCTACTTGAAGGATACATCTACAAATAAAATAAAATGTTTAGTTTCTGACTGTTACTGAAGAAAACCATGTGACCTAGATATGTCAGTAAAGGAAAAAAGAGTGAGCCAGACATGTGATGTCATCAGTGATGTCATCAATGCATTTGTGATGTCATCTTTGATGTTGTGGGTGTTAGTCTTTCTATCAGTGCACGGTGGTGGCGCGAGTTATGGTTGCTTAGCTTACCATAACTGGCGAATTTCAGGGGTTTTTCGGTTTTACTTGGAACCTTAACGTCCCTTTAACAACGTTTTTTTCACTGAATTTCATAGGTTTTTAGTAGCGCAACTTAACCATAACGTCCCTTTAACAACGTTTTTTCATTGAATTTCATAGGTTTTTATCAGTGCAACTTAACTATAACATCCATTTAACAAAGTTTTTTCATTGAATTTCATACGTTTTTATTAATGCAACTTAACCATAACGTCCCTGTAATAAAAATTGTTTTTACTGAATTTCAAAGGATTTTATTAGTTGCCTAGTCACCATAACATCCTTTTCAATAGATGGAGACCACTAGCATGTTAGGTCTTCAAAGTGGGAACCCCGGGTGGTTAAAAAAAGATTTTTCTTCCCAAACCGAGATGCCTGCAGTGTCCCGGTGTAGGAAGGAAAATCTTTTACCAAGATGGCCACCATGGAAAGGGAAGGCAGGTTGTATAAAGAGAACACAACAGGGCATCAGAAGGGGGTGGGGGGGAAAAGGAGGGAGACACGGGGCATGAGCAGGGGGTGGGGGAACAGTAGGGAGACACGGGGCATGAGCGGAGGTAGGGGGGAACAGGGGAGACAAGGGGCATGAGCGGGGGTGGGGGATACACGAGGAAGACACGGGGCATGAGCGGGGGGTGGGGTGAACACGAGGGAGACACGGGGCATGAGCGGGGGGTGGGGGGAACAGGGCAGACACGGGGCATGAGCAGGGGTTGGGGGGTACAGTAGGGAGACACGGGGCATGAGCGGGGGTGGAGGGAAACAGTGGAGACACGGGGCATGAGCGGAGGGATGGAGGAACAGTGGAGACACGGGGCTTGAGCGGGGGGTGGGGGGAACAGGGGAGACACAGGGCATGAGCGGGGGTGGGGAGGAACAGGGGAGACACAGGGCATGAGCGGGGGTGGGGGTAACACAAGGGAGACACGGGGCATGAGCGGGGGGTGGGGGGTACAGGAGGGAGACACAGGGCATGTGCGGTGGTTGGGGGATACAGGAGGGAGACACGGGGCATGAGTGGGGGGTGGGGGGAAACACGAGAGAGACACGGAGCATGAGTGGGGCGTGGGGGGCAACAGGAGACACACGGGGCAAGAGCGGGGGTGAACGGTACACGAGGAAGACATGGGGCATGAGCGGGGGGTGGGGGCAACAGGAGACACATGGGGCATGAATGGGGGTGGGGGTACACGAGGAAGACACGGGGCATAAGCGGGGGTGGGGGGAACACGAGGGAGACACGGGGCATGAGCGGGGGCTGGTGGAACACAAGGGAGACAAGGGGCATGAGCAGGGGCTGGGGGGCAACAGGAGACACACAGGGCATGAGCGGGTGTTGGGGGGAACCTGAGGGAGACCCTGGGCATGAGCGGGGGTGGGGGGCAACAGGAGACACACGGGGCATGAGCGGGGGGTGGGGGGGTACAGGGGGGAGACACGGGGCATGAGAGGGGTTTGGGGGGCACATGAGGGAGACACGGGGCATGAAAGGGGGTGGGCCGAAACACGCGGAAGACACGGGGCATGAGCGGGGGTGGGGGGCAACAGGAGACACACGGGGCATGAACGGGGGTGGGGGGTACACAAGGAAGACACGGTGCATGAGCGGAGGGTGGGGGGAACACGAGGGAGACATGGGGCATGAGAGGGGGGTGGGGGGAACAGGGCAGACACGGGGCATGAGCGGGTGTTGGGGGTACAGTAGGGAGACACGGGGCATGAGCGGGGGGTGGGGGAAGCAGTGGAGACACGGGACATGAGTGGAGGAGAGGGGGAACAGTGGAGACAAAGGGCTTGAGCGGGGGTTTGGGGAACAGGGGAGGCACAGGGCATGAGTGGGGGGTGGGGGTAACACAAGGGAGACACGGGGCATGAGCGGGGGGTGGGGGAACAGGGCAGATACTGGGCATGAGTGGGGGTGGGGGGTACAGGAAGGAGGCACGGGGCATGACGGGGGGTGGGGGGTACAGGAGGGAGACACAGGGCATGAGCGGGGGGTGGGGGAACAGGAGGGAGACACTGGGCACGAGCGTGAGTTCGGGGGAAACACGAGGGAGACACGGGGCATGAGCGGGGGTGGGGGGCAACAGGAGACACACAGGGCATGAGCGGGGGGTGGGGGGAACACGGGGAAGACACAGGGTATGAGCGGGGGTGGGGGGCAACATGAGACACATGGGGCATGAGCGGGGGGTGGGGGTACACAAGGAAGACGCGGGGCATGAGTGGGGGGTGGGGGGAACAGGAGGGAGATACGGGGCATGAGCAGGGGGATGGGGGAACACAAGGGAGATACGGGGCATGAGTGGGGGGTGGGGGGAACATGAGGAAAACACGGGGCATGAGCGGGGGGTGGGGGTGAACAGGGTAGACAAGGGGCATGATTGGGGGGTGGGAGGGAAAAGGAGGGAGACATGGGGCATGAGCAGGGGCGGGGGGAACACGTGGGAGACACGGGGCATGAGCGGGGGTGGGGGGCACACGAGGAAGACACGGGGTATGAGCGGGGGGTGGGGAGAACAGTGGAGACACGGGGCATGAGCGGAGGGGTGGGGGAACAGTGGAGTCACAGGGCTTGAGCGGGGGGTGGGGGGAACAGGGAAGAAGCAGGGCATGAGCGGAGGGGTGGGGGAACAGTGGAGTCACAGGGCTTGAGCGGGGGGTGGGGGGAACAGGAAAGAAACAGGGCATGAGTGGGGGGTGGGGGGGAACAGGGGAGACACAGGGCATGAGCGGGGGGTAGGGGGTACAGGAGGGAGATACGGGGCATGAGCGGGGGGTGGGGGGAACAAGAGGGAGACATAGGGCATGAGCGGTGGGTGGGCGGAACAAGAGAGAGACACGGGGCATGAGCAGGGGTGGGGTGATACACGAGGGAGACACGGGGCATGAGCGGGGGGCAACAGGAGTCACATGGGGCAAGAGCGGGGTGGGGGGTACACGAGGAAGACATAGGGCATGAGCGGGGGTGGGGGACAACAGGAGACACATGGAACATGAGCAGGGGCTGGGGGGTACACAAGGAAGACACGGGGCATGAGCGGGGGTGGGGGGAACACAACAGAGACACGGGGCATGAGCAGGGGCTGTGGGGGGTAACACGAGGGAATTACGTGGCATGAGCAGGGGGTGGGTGAAACACGAGGGAGACACGGGGCATAAGCAGGGGGTGGGTGGAACACGGGGGAGACACAGGGCATGAGCGGGGGGTGGGGGCAACAGGAGACACACGACGGGGCATGAGTGGGGGTTGGGGGGAACACAAGGGTGACACGGGGCATGAGCAGGGGATGGGGCAACAGGAGACACACAGGGTGTGAGCGGGGGGTTGCGGGTACAGGAGGGAGACACGGGACATGAGCAGGGGTGGGGGAACACGAGGGAGACAAGGGGCATGAGCGGGGGGTGGGGGGAAACACGAGGGAAACACGGGGCATGAGCGGGGGTTGGGGGGCAACAGGAGACACACGGGCATGAGCGGGGGGTTGGGGGTACAGGAGGGAGACACGGGGCATGAGCAGGGGGTGGGGGAAACACGAGGGAGACATGGGGCATGAGCGGGGGGCAACAGGAGATACACGGGGCATGAGCAGAGGGTGGGGGGTACACGAGGAAGACACGGGGCAGGGGTGGGGGGAAACAGGAGACACACGGGGCATGAGCGGGGGGTGGGGGTACACGAGGAAGACATGGGGCATGGCCGGGGGGTGGGGGAACAGAAGGGAGATACGGGGCATGAGCGGGGGGTGGGGGAACACGAGGGAAACACAGGGCATGAATGGGGGTTGGGGGAACACGAGGGAGACACGGGGCATGAGCGGGGGGCAACAGGAGACACAGGGCATGAGCGGGGGATCGGGGGCAACAGGAGACACACGGGGCATGAGCGGGGGTAGGGGATACAGGAGGGAGACACGGGGTATGAGCGGGGTGTGGGGGAACACGAGGGAGACACGGGGCATGTGCGTGGGGTGGGGGGAAACAAGAGGGAGACACGGGGCATGAGCGGGGGGTGGGGGACAACAGGAGACACACGGGGCATGAGCGGGGGTTGAGGGGTACAGGAGGAAGACACGGGGCATGAGCGGGGGTTGGCAGGCAACAGGAGACACACGGGGCATGAGCAGGGGGTGGGGGGAACACGAGGGAGACACGGGGCATGAGCAGGGGGTGGGGGAAACAGGGCAGACACGGGGCATGAGCGGAGGGTGGGAGGTACAATAGGGAGACAGGGGACATGCACGGGGGGTGGGGGAAGAGTGGAGACACGGGGCTTGAGCGGGGGGTGTGGGAAACAGGGGAGACATAGTGAAATTTAGGCGGGAATTCGCATTTCTGCAAAAGTTTTACCTGTGTGTTTTCCCATTCAAAGTATTTCCAAACTTCCATTCTGATTCTAAGTGTGTATTGATGCTCATATGGTACCTTATGTTTGTGAGAATCTCTTTAGTGTTGCTCCCATAGGAATTAATTTCAATTTAAGGATTCTTTCACACTTTTCATTGTTTTTCTAAGCCATTTCAACTTTAAAAGTGTAAAATTTCCAAAATGTTTTTTTCTCTCTTGTTTGGGGAGGGAAGGTTGTATTCAAACCTGATACACTGTTCTATATTCCTGAATACCTGCAGCTTACCTACAGCTGTGTAGAATTGCTCATTTGTGAATTGAGAACTTTGCAGGGGGAATCTTAACTTAAACGCTATCTTTTCTACAAACCAAAGCTGTTCTTTTCCCTGTGTTTTATCTTCTGTATTGATATAAGTGAATTCAACTGCCTTACCTACTTTCTGATTTATATTGTCACTACATTGGTGATTGCTGCCCCATATATTAAAACTTGTGTTTGATATGAATTTTAAATAAATAAATACATTTTACCTTTACCAACCAGCCTGTTTCATGGTCCATTGTGACCTGAGGGGTATTTTGAGAAGGGTGTGATATGAGTGGTATAACACTCACAATATTGAACCTATAGATGTAATCAATAAGTATTTAATTTGTGCATTGCATGCTAGGCTGAGACCCGTGCGCATTGCCTGATTGAAATCCTTAACAGGTGGTGGTGGGGATTGCTGTTGATGCTGTGGGGGTCCTTCATATGATCCCTGGGGGATCCCATACAGGCTTCCTGGGTGTGGGTGTCCTAATGGGGAGGCGGGTATTGGTGTGTAGTAAGGTTGGTTATACTGATAGTTTCCTCTATGCCTGCTGCAACATTCCCATGAAAAGTGACCCCACCCCTCGTATGTCCAGCTTTGCCCTTAGTTTCCTCCCCTTAGGCCTGAAGTTACTGCTGGGCCCTTCACCAGCTTTGTTTGTATGAGTTTTGCTTCTTCAGCTAACCTCCTGGTATCTTGTCTAGGGCCTTCTGTACTTCTTGGGATAGTTCACTTTTTATGATAAAGTGAAATAGGGAGGTAGACTGGTCCCACGCAGTGCCTGTTTCCGCGTGCCACATCTCCTGTACACTTGTGCTCAGACTTTATTAAATGACACCCCATCATGAGTGTCGTTACTTAGAGTCACATCTGGGAAATATGCTTTCACCCACACCAAGTCTGCTTGATCTCCTACTGCAGATACCAAGAGGATTTTAACATCTCCTTTAGCAAGGGGCACACCAGCAGTATTTTTCACAAAGGCATATAACCATTTCCCATGCCTGCTGTGAGTAGGGGAGGGACTGGAGGAGATTGTTTCTGTCCATCTGAGCCCATGAAACATAATGGGGACACCCTGCTCCCTTGTGGATAAGGGGCATTTGCAATTTTGATTTGACCTTTCCACTCTTCGTTCCTGTTAGTTTCTTTTTAGCCATTGCCAGTCTTCCCAGCCTGTTTCTTAACCTCCCTTACTGTACATCTTCCACTGTTGGGCAACCCATTGCACTTGCTGTATCCCTCCTACGGCACCCTCTTCTGATTTGTCAAAATCACTCCAGTATTTGTCATCTCTCACTGAGGCCACAGTGTCATACTCCAAGCTGTCAGTTTCCTCTTCCTGTGCTACTCGTACGGCACATATGGGTATGCTGTCAATCCTGAAGTGTATTTTGCCTGATTTCCATTTATCTTCATGCATTGACGGGGTGCCCCGTGGTAGTGGGGGGTCTCCCTCTGGCTCTCGTGTTGGGTCACATACTGCTCATAATCGAGCCAGTTCTGTGTGGGTGGATGCTAATGCCACCTTAAGATCTTGGCTACTCACTCCTGTGGGCGTGGGAGTAATGGTCGATGGGTCATAAGGATGGGATCGGGTTGTGCTCGGTGTAACTGGTGTGTTGCCCCCTGAAACATACGTGGGATTCAAGTACCCTTCTGCTGGTTTTGTGAGTAATGGATAAATTCATTTGGACTCTGTCTCCCCTGCCTCTCTGTTTCTCTCCTCTCCCCCCTCTCGGTTGGAGCCTCTGACCCTTTCTCCTTTTTATTTCTGACCAGAGTTTCTTCGAACATCCACCACAAATCTAAGACTTCACTTCTATTTTGCAAGTATTTCCCCTAGTACTTGGCTGTTAAGAATGTGGACAGGTGCTCCAATGTTCCCTTATCGAAAGACCCCTGCTCAGGCCAGGCGTGTGACAGTCCCTCCGCCTTTGTCACTGTTACCCACTGTCTGTAGTATTTTTTGATGCGCTCAATGTACAGGGGGAGCTGCCTGCAGATGTGGGACAATGGCGACTCTGCCCCATGGCTATTTCCTCCTACTCTGGCTCCCTGGTATGTGTTCTTCTCACGTCCCGCAGAGAGAGAGAGAGAGAGAGAGAGAGAGAGAGACGTCCTTCCCTTCACCCTGTCCTTCATTCTTTCAAGAGCCTCCCTTACGTTCCCACTGTCTTACTCTGCATTCACATCATGGTCATCCCTCCTGGGCTTTCCTCCATACATAGATATATAAAAACGCTGAAAATAACAAGCTAAAATAACAAGCCAAAACAACAACTTCTACTTGTTCCCGAGCCCTCTAATTATACAGGGCTCCTATTTTTTATCTCCTTGTTTTATCTTGCGTACTGGTCAAAACAGTGCATTGTGGTGCCACCCTCCAATGACCCTCTGGGTTAGGTTCCTGTACTTACTCTTTTATCTCCCTTTCACGTGTCTTTACTAAAAAATACTAATGGCCATAAAAAGGTGAAAGCGCTTTAATAGTCCAATTCACCCATTCATTCATTCACTGTGTGTTCCATTCAACCACATTGCTCTACATTCCCCACAATATCCCTTACTTTGTTCTTCCTTGCAATGTATACTCACGTGCCTGTGTTCTTCCAGGAGCCTCAGTTCAATGTTTATCCACAATGCCTGAGCCTCTCCTTGGGGCCGCACCGAGCTCAGGCGAGCAGAGGGGTAGGCGCAAAGCCGGAACCCAAAAGAACCTTTTCCTTCTTCGTATGCGTTTTTGGGGACTGGTCAGCCATAGGTGGGGGCGGCCTTGTCACAGAAGCCCTGGATCTCGTCACAAGTACAGAGAACTCAAGGAAATCATGCCTAGAGGGGTCACCAAATGAAGGCTCCCTTACAGCATGTGTCCCAATAATATGGAAACAATTACGATAACACACCCCGTCAGGGAATGAGACCAGGAGATGAGTTGCAAGGACAACAGAGTGTATATAATAATTAAAATTGCCAGCAAAGAACTCTGCTGCCCAAGAGTGTTCTGCCGAAACATTACACGGGCAGCACATTAAAAGGGCACACAGCATCACTGATGACGACAAGCATACAGTACACATAGTAGCAGAGGATTGGTGAGAGACCTATAGAACAGTTGGCACTCTAAGGGATGTCAGGAGCTGATTGGCCGCCGCCTCTCAATCGCTGTTGAGACACGTGGGTCAGCTGGGCTCAATTCTGCAGTGTGAAGGTCAGGTTGAATGTGACACATATCTTGCTAACTAAACTAAACAACAGGAACTGATAATACCAAAATAATGGCACACATAAAATCCTTGCATGAATAGGGGTACTTAGGTCAAATGAGCTAATATATTGGCATTCTCACCTCTATATTCAGGGTTCTCTATGATACCGCAGTCCCTGCACCCATGTGCACACACCAGAGATTTGATCTATCATCTGCCTTGCTTGGATCCTCATGATATAGGTAGACGTGTGTTGCTTTTGGGAGTATATACTGCTAATCGGGATTAGGGCTGGGGTGGGTATTCTGGAATGGCCAGTGCGAGGGCGTCAGATGAGTATCAGCATGAAAGGAACTGGGGGGTCGGGGTGGTGGGCCCTGGCCTGGCAGGGTGGGGGTTGAGATGGCACAGGCAGTTTAGTGGAGATGAATGGGCACTTGGGCCATGCCTTGTCACAGTCTCACGCTCTAAGCAGAGCACATTCTTTCGGGAATGATAATACATAATTCTAACAAGGCATGGCTGGACTTCAGTGAGAATAGGGCTTGCACGGAGCTGGCAGGGGGAAGCGATGGTGTGGGCTTGCTGTGCGAGGCTCTGAATGTGACAGAGCTGCATTTCTACAGAGAGATGGATTTTCGGGCCTAGTAAAAAGATATTGTTTAGCCTAGTTCAAAATGCTTTTTTGCTACAGGGATAGGGGCTATATTATATGTGCTATTTGCTATGAGAATTTGTGTGAATAAGCACTGCAGGGGTGGCCACGCCTCCCCACTTAGCTGCTATGTATGTTTTTCACCTGGAGTGACATCAGGGGGGTGGGCAAGGATTGTTTCCTTCCCAACACAGGCCAGAAAACATGTCCAGGCACTAACGTCATTGGTGGGTTGAAAAGAAGAAAGATGAAGATTTTTGTAATTGAAATCACCTGCTATGACTAAATGACCAGACTGAGACATTACTAACCATTTCAAAATGATGTCTCAAATAATGGATCTGATATTTTTTGTTTTGAGAGCCCCCAGGGGTGGTCATACACATTAATCACAAGAATAGGGCTGAAACTGTCCCCAAAAAACAGAGAATAGCAGGTAGAACATATGGTGAGGAACTAGGAGAAGGAAAGATTTCTAATGTGTGCACTAATCTGCCGCGATGTCATGGTGTAGCAAAATTGTGCACTATCTGAAAGTCACTTATATAAAAGGGTGAGATACACCAAGTTTCCTGCAAAAGAAAGGCTTCACTTGTCACAATAATAGCAACCCCTAATGGGTGGGATAAGAAGGACCGATAACCACGTGCATTCCATGATGTCCAGGCCAGAGTTTTGTTGGAGATAGAGTGTCTATTTGCACCATTTTTGATTCATGTTGGTAACCAGCATTCCTCTTCACAGTAATATGCTTTTGATATCTCTTTGCTTGTTTGGAATGCCTGTAGAGATCCTCTCTCAGTTAAATGGCATGCAGTGAATAAAGGATTGTATTTTTTTTGGGCTCCGTATTTTATCAGTTAGACTCAGCATTATAGCATTTACATTTTAGCGTGGGTTTGAACTTCAACTGGGGCCAAGAGTGTGAAACTCATTACTGGACTCAAGAGTGTAAGTCTCAGGCAGAATTAAATAGATGCCAATGTACAAAGCACGTGATTGATATTGGACTTTGCTTCAGGATGATATTTCAATGAACTGAGCTGGACTAAATATAATACTAACATAAATTAACATATTAATTAACCCAACCCCAGTTAGCGTGTAACTGAATCACTTAATAACATTTAGTGCAAATTAGTCCATGATGAAAAATGCTGAATGCATATTAGGAAAATGCATGATGCTCTGGAAATGAGAATATAAATGTGCAGGCTCAATCTGCACTGGGTATTATGGCAGGAAGCGCAAGAAGGATGTATCATTTGCTCTACAGCAAAGAAATCACGTGCCATTTCAGTGGAATGATCTGCTCAATGGGATGTGTTTTCCTTGATTGACAAAGGGGTTTGACAAAAAGGGGTTTGAGATGGACTAGCATTCATTCATCTTTAGGCACTGAGAGATGAAAGAACAGAGGCAGGCGAGGCACACGGAATTCAGTGCTGGCATGCTTTCTGATGCTGAAGCTGTCCATCTATCTAGGTTGACCCTGTGTGAGGCAGGCAGAAAGATTGGGGAAGATTTCTATGCCAAAAATAATCAGAAATACTGCCAACCAATCGATTGTAAATATGAAGTTAAGAGAGGTGCTGCTCTTCTGAATGAGAGAAGGTAGTTTAGGTTAATGTCATGATCTCTGCTTCCAAAAGGTCAGGGTTTTCCCAACTCCCTTGGAAGCAGATCCATAACCCAGGTTCCGAGTGCCAACCAGTCCCAATTGGGACCTTTTGGACCCAGTCCTGGCGCCAGTGGCACCAGGCTCATAAATATGCCCAGTCCCAGCGCTGGAAGCGCCGGGCTCATAATGCTTGGGTGGACTTACCTGCAGCAGACCATGCTGCTTACTTGCCTGCCAGTTGAGCCTCTGATCCTCTTCTGTTTGGAACTACCTTTCCTGTTGGGTGGGGCAGGAACCACTCCCTAGGTTCAGAACACTGGAACTCTTCTGGAAAGCAGGAACTCTTTTCTTACCTAGGCGTGGCTGTGGAAGGAGACACCTAAGCACTACAGTAGGCTATTTAAACCACACCCGATGGATGAATCTTGCTTTGCGTTATTCTGCATCCTCTGCAGCAGAACGCTCATCGTGTATTCTGCATCTGATCCTGGGCCTAAGGAAAAAGGCTTACCATCCTGAATCCGGTCTTCAGCAACACCTATAAAGACAAGAAAGAACAGGTTAGCATTACGGTCTTCAGTGACAGCGCTTCACTTACCTGGTCCATCGGCTGTCACCAACGCCTCGCGCTGCATTCCGGCATCTGAAAGACAAAGGCTTACCTACTCTTCGTGTGCTCCGGAGGTCTTCGCACTGCATTCCGGCATCTGAAAGACAAAAGCTTACCAACTCTTCGCACGCTCCGGAGGCCTTCGGCGCTGCATCCCGCATCTGAAAGACAAAACAAGGTGCGTTTAAAGACATTGGGGAACTTTAATACTCACGTGCCATTACTCCTTTCCACATCTAACCCAGTGGGTATTCCGGCACCCTGCAGCCGCTCCGAACTTGTACCTGCAAAATAAAAAGACAGTTAGAGCGCATCGTGAAGCAGGCAACAAGCGCTTACTTACGTGCTTCCAGGCGCTTCTATTCATCACACGGGCTCCATCTTCAACTCACTTCAGCCCGTCATCCGCCATCGCCGGAACCCTGCAAAACAAGAGACATCATTACTAAAGACTTTTAAAGACATTAGAATTACTCGAAACTTACCGTTCGTGCAGTAAACGACGGACAGCAGTCCTCTGAAGTCAAGAGGCCTGCTCCCCTTATCCAGTGAAGAAACTGGTTACAGCAGCCTGCCCCTAGGCAGATGGAGAGCACGGCGTTCACTTACCTAAGGTGAGAGCGTTAACCTTTGGGGTTCTACAGGAGAAGAGAAAGGGAAGAAGAGAGAGACATTCAATAACCCAGTTCATTAATCCCATATTTTCTATCTGCAGACATCTTACCCTTCGAGTCAGACATACAGTGCACAGAGGTCCAGCCCAAAGAGCCAGCCGTGTGTTACACATCACCTTTGAAGATACGGTATACGCCCAGTCAAGACCGGCGCCTCTACGGGAATCAGGTGAGCGTTACAGAACGCAAAGCCTACCGCAAAACTCCCGTCCAGGCGCTATGGAAACCTCGGATACCGACCAGCTAGCCCAGTTACTTGGGGAGCTAAGGGCGGAAGTGCATGCAGCCCGTCAGGAAACGAACGCTCTAAGAAGGGAACTGATTATTTCCAAGGAGCGAACATATGATCTCGCTAGACAATTGCTACAGTCACAAGCCGGACAGACCCCGTTACCCGCATCTGGGGGAAATTTTCCTTCTACATCCTCAATGAACCAGTGCAGATCAACCTACCTGGGAATGTACCTCTGGCTCCGCCCGAACGATTTTCTGGTGACCCAAAGAGGTTTGCAGTATTTATCAATCAGTGCCGGTTGCATTTCTATGCCGGCCAGCAGCCTTTCCAACTGATCAAGCTAATGTAGCTTTCGTGCTTTCGTACCTTAGTGGCAATGCGGCAGACTGGTCGATCCCTCTAGTAAATCAAGATGATCCAGTCCTCCATGATTTTCAAGCTTTTCAGCTCAGTATGGAAAAACTGTTCGCAAGACATTCACAGGGGCAGGCCTTGGACAATGAGCTTCTTTCGTTGCGACAAGGTAATCAAGACCTTTTGGCTTATATTGCGTCTTTCAACAGACTGATAGTGGAAACTCAATGGCCTGAGGACAAAAGGATTACGCTGTTTTATAGAGGTCTACGTGGAGAGCTCAAAGACGTGTTAGCCCAAGTAGTGAATCCCCCACAAGATTGTTCGGACTATATAGACTTAGTCGTTCAAATAGATCACAGACTGCAGAACAGGAAGGCCGATCGTTCCAAGTTTGATGCTCGAGTATTTTCCAAACCGCCAACTCCTTCCAAAGGAGTAGACTCCGGGGAACCCATGCAAATAGGGGGCCTGAAAGGTCCTCTAACACAAAAGGAGCGGGAAAGGAGAAAACAGTTGCAATTATGCCTCTATTGCGGAAACTCAGGGCACTTTCTTCAAGACTGTCCAGTGAAACCTGCCAAGAAGGCAGTAGGAGCGGCAGTTACCAAAGTTACAAACTCTGAGCAGGGAAACAACCTCGCCCGACAAGAATAGAGGTCCTCTTGCCGAGCGTGAAAACCAGTTCCGTGACCTCGCATTTCGTGATACCTATGGTCCTCATTAGCCCTGATAATCCGGATCGATTACATGCAATTGAAGCTTACGTCGACAGCGGTGCCATCGGCAATTATGTGGATCATGAAATGGTCTTGAGGATGAATCTAACTCTTTGTCCCAAGGCTGTAAAGGACGTCATTACTACGGTGGATGGTACGGAGATAGCCTCCGGACCAGTAACGCATACCACTCAGGAAGTGACGCTAGTAAGTCAAGATGGACACCATGAGAAGATCGTGTTCGATGTGATCAAGGCCCCTCAGTTTCAGATTATTCTAGGAATACCTTGGTTAGAGAAACACAATCCTCTGATCGATTGGCGAGCAAGAACGGTCCAGTTTCCAGAATGTGTCTCTACTTGTCACCCTCCACCTGGTGTTGCACTGGCAGCAATTTCTTCAGAGACTCCCCAGTTACCTCCCGAATACCTAGAATATCAAGATGTTTTCCGGAAGGATCAGGCTAACTCTCTACCTCCTCATAGGTCTTATGACTGCCAGATAGACCTGATACCTGGATCTACTCCTCCTTGTAGTAGAATGTATGCCCTCACCGAGCCTGAGAACCTTCACCTTCGACAATACCTGGATCAATACCTGGCAAATGGGTTTATTCGTCCTTCCAAGTCCCCTGCTTCTTCAGCTTTGTTCTTCGTTCCGAAAAAGGAAGGAGACCTTAGAACTTGTATAGATTATCGCTCCCTGAACCAGATCACCGTCAAGAATAGATATCCGTTACCTTTGATCCCTGAACTCCTGAACCAAGTCAGAAAAGCATGCATATATACAAAGCTGGATCTTAGAGGAGCCTACCACTTGGTACGAGTAAAAGAGGGCGATGAATGGAAGACGGCCTTCCGCACCAAATATGGGCTATTTGAATATCAGGTCATGCCCTTCGGACTTTGCAATGCCCCGGCCGCCTTTCAATATTTTATGAACGATGTCCTCAGAGAGCTCATAGATGTGTGTGTTGTTGTTTACATTGACGACATCCTCGTTTATTCTTCATCGGAATCTGAACATCGGAAACACGTGAAAATGGTCCTCGAAAGATTGCGTCAACACAAACTTTTCGCTAAGTTGGAAAAATGTGTTTTCAACGTGACTGAAGTTGAATTCTTGGGATTCATATTATCACCTAGCGGAGTGCGTATGGATTCAAAGAAGGTCGATGCAGTTCTCAAATGGCCATCACCATCCTCCGTAAAAGGTGTGCAAAGCATGTTAGGCTTCGCTAACTTTTACCGCAGGTTTATCCCCGAATTTTCTCGAATAGTCCAGCCCATCACTGCCTTGTTAAAGAAAAACAAACGTTTTGAATGGTCTACCGAGGCGGAACAAGCTTTCCAGGATTTGAAGACTAAATTTATCTCTGCACCAATCTTAAAACACCCTCGCCCCGAACTCCCCTACATCGTGGAAACTGATGCTTCAAGCCTTGCCATGGGGGCAGTTCTATCACAAAAGGACCCGGTAACCAATCAGTTACATCCCGTGGCATTTTGGCCCCGCAAATTCTCGCCTCCTGAAATCAATTACACGATTACTGACAAGGAACTTCTGGCTATCAAGTCTGCCTTTAAGGCTTGGCGGCATTATCTGCTGGGGGCCCGACACACCGTTACTGTGATTACGGATCACCGAAACCTGCAATATTTGAAAACCGCAAAAGCCCAATCCTCTAGACAACTCCGTTGGGCATTATTCTTTGCCGAGTTTGACTTCATAATTACCTATCGACCTGGTACAAAAAACGGTAAAGCTGATGCCCTTTCTCGGATGGGAGTGGAAGAACACTTGATCAACCCTAAACCTGTACCAATCATTCCCGAACAAAGAATTCTGGGTGTAATCGCCACACAATCCATAGAGGAAGTTAAGGATAAAGCCAGGCAACTTGTAACTCCAGCAGACATACAGAATTGGCATCTGCAGGGAAAGGACTTTGCAGTAAAGGACAACTTATTGTATTTCCAAGAACGATTATACCTGCCCAGCACAGATTTACAGAAAAAAGTAATCTCTTGTTATCACGATTCTTTAATGGAAGGACATCCCGGTATGGCCAAGACCTCAGAAAAGATCAAGCGCTACTTCTGGTGGCCGTCTTGGAAAAAAGATATCAGAGACTTTATAATGTCCTGTGGAGTATGCGCCCAAAACAAGAGTCAAAAGGAAAGACCAGCAGGCCTCTTACGCCCTATTGACATCCCACCTCGCCCTTGGCATACGCTTTCTATGGACTTCATCACCGATCTACCTCCATGCTCCGGATACAATACGATTCTAGTAATCGTGGACTTATTCTCCAAGATGGCGCATTTCATTCCGCTCAAAGGCTTGCCAACAGCAGCAACTCTGGCCCGAGAATTTCTCGAAAACATCGTCCGACTGCACGGTTTTCCTTCGGTTCTAATTTCGGATCGAGGTAGTCAATTTATTTCTCATTTTTGGCGAAGTTGCTGTCGGTCGGCTCAAATTGATGTGAGACTATCGACCAGTCACCACCCTCAGACCGACGGACAAACCGAGAGGACCACTCAAACTCTGGAACAGTATTTACGCTGCATGCTGCAACAAACTGAAAAGACTTGGAAAGACATCCTTTGGATAGCCGAATATGCCTACAATAACTCTGTCCATTCGGGAACTGGGAAAACCCCGTTTTTTCTTTTATACGGCAGTCACTCTCGAACCTCGGAGTTGGATCCCCTTCAAGATCTTGAAACACCAGCAGTAGACTACCTGCATTCTTCAATCACCCAAGCCTTTAAGGAAGCTGTTTCTCACCTTCAAAGGGCTAAAGAACAATACAAGAAAGGAGCAGATCAACATCGGAAGGAAGCCCCTCAATATCAAGTAGGGGATCAAGTCTGGTTATCCACCAAATATCTACCTCTAAAAGGGCCACGCACATTCAACCCAAGATACCTTGGTCCCTATTCCATCACTACCATAGTAAACCCAGTAGCGGTCAAGTTGGACTTGCCCCCGCACATGAAGATACATCCGGTCTTCCACGTCTCTCTATTAAAACCCGTGCAACCTCAAACCCGACTAACTAAATCTCCAAAACCTATCCTAGTTGATGGAGAACTCGAGTTTGAAGTCAAAAGCATTCTGGACTCCAAGATCTCCCAATCTAAACTATTTTACCTAATTGACTGGAAAGGCTACGGCCCCCAAGAGAGATCCTGGGAATCTGCTGAATATGTCCACGCTCCTCGCCTAATCAAAAGATTTCACCAAACATTTCCTGACAAGCCAAAACCCCCGGAGAAGCCCGGTTTGGGAGGGGCCTTGAGGGGGGGTACTGTCATGATCTCTGCTTCCAAAAGGTCAGGGTTTTCCCAACTCCCTTGGAAGCAGATCCATAACCCAGGTTCCGAGTGCCAACCAGTCCCAATTGGGACCTTTTGGACCCAGTCCTGGCGCCAGTGGCACCAGGCTCATAAATATGCCCAGTCCCAGCGCTGGAAGCGCCGGGCTCATAATGCTTGGGTGGACTTACCTGCAGCAGACCATGCTGCTTACTTGCCTGCCAGTTGAGCCTCTGATCCTCTTCTGTTTGGAACTACTTTTCCTGTTGGGTGGGGCAGGAGCCACTCCCTAGGTTCAGAACACTGGAACTCTTCTGGAAAGCAGGAACTCTTTTCTTACCTAGGCGTGGCTGTGGAAGGTGACACCTAAGCACTACAGGAGGCTATTTAAACCACACCCGATGGATGAATCTTGCTTTGCGTTATTCTGCATCCTCTGCAGCAGAACGCTCATCGTGTCTTCTGCATCTGATCCTGGGCCTAAGGAAAAAGGCTTACCATCCTGAATCCGGTCTTCAGCAACACCTATAAAGACAAGAAAGAACAGGTTAGCATTACGGTCTTCAGTGACAGCGCTTCACTTACCTGGTCCATCGGCTGTCACCAATGCCTCGCGCTGCATTCCGGCATCTGAAAGACAAAGGCTTACCTACTCTTCGTGCGCTCCGGAGGTCTTCGCACTGCATTCCGGCATCTGAAAGACAAAAGCTTACCAACTCTTCGCACGCTCCGGAGGCCTTCGGCGCTGCATCCCGCATCTGAAAGACAAAACAAGGTGCGTTTAAAGACATTGGGGAACTTTAATACTCACGTGCCATTACTCCTTTCCACATCTAACCCAGTGGGTATTCCGGCAAACTGCAGCCGCTCCGAACTTGTACCTGCAAAATAAAAAGACAGTTAGAGCGCATTGTGAAGCAGGCAACAAGCGCTTACTTACGTGCTTCCAGGCGCTTCTATTCATCACACGGGCTCCATCTTCAACTCACTTCAGCCCGTCATCCGCCATCGCCGGAACCCTGTAAAACAAGAGACATCATTACTAAAGACTTTTAAAGACATTAGAATTACTCAAAACTTACCGTTCGTGCAGTAAACGACGGACAGCAGTCCTCTGAAGTCAAGAGGCCTGCTCCCCTTATCCAGTGAAGAAACTGGTTACAGCACCCTGCCCCGAGGCAGATGGAGAGCACGGCGTTCACTTACCTAAGGTGAGAGCGTTAACCTTTGGGGTTCTACAGGAGAAGAGAAAGGGAAGAAGAGAGAGACATTCAATAACCCAGTTCATTAATCCCATATTTTATATCTGCAGACATCTTACCCTTCGAGTCAGACATACAGTGCACAGAGGTCCAGCCCAAAGAGCCAGCCGTGTGTTACACATCACCTTTGAAGATACGGTATACGCCCAGTCAAGACCGGCGCCTCTACGGGAATCAGGTGAGTGTTACAGTTAAGTAGTTCCCTTCATTTTAGGTGCTGTCTATTTTTAACGTGCATGTAATCAAAGTTGTACAGTGTTTCTTTTAAAGTGTATTCTCTTGCCAAATTTCACGAGGCCAGGGACTCTGCACAGCTAAAGCCCTGTAACTATTGCAAGAAGAAATGTACTTGCACTATGGAATACAATGTGGGCATAAGTGTCATTCTGTGTAACTTGCATATTTCTATTTTACGATTAAAAAAAGCAGATTAAAAATTAACTTAGTCTGATTACATGTATTCCACATTCAGTCCATTTAATTTGGCATGTTTAGGGAGACAGATGTGCGGTAAGAAATATCTCAAAGTAAAGTAGCAACCATGAGCTGTTTATCTAGAGCGATTGAATGAATGTGCAGTATTTAAATTGCATGCTTTACAATTGTTTAAACTCAGTCAAAGGGACGTATTGTGGTTTGTACATAAGGGAGGAGTGTTTGCTGAGTGTTTGGAACTGCCTGGCTGCCTCTTGGTTTGCTACCTCCTTGAGCCCTTTGCTGATTTTGGAGTCTGCCTTCCCTTGCTGCTATCTTCAGCTGCCCTCAGCTTTAAAAACACACTCCCGGACACGGAGCCTCGCAGAGTGTTTGCTGAGTGTTTGGAACTGCCTTGCTGCCTCTTTGTTTGATACCTCCTGGAGCCCTTTATTAATTTTGGAGGCTGTCTTCACTTGCTGCTATCTTCAGCCGCCCTCATCTTTAAAAACACACTCTCAGATGCGTAGCGTCGCAGAGTGTTTGCTGAGTGTTTGGAACTGCCTGGCTGCCTCTTTGTTTGCTACCTCATGGAGCCCTTTGTTGATTTTGGAGTCTGTCTTCACTTGCTGCTATCTTCAGCCGCCCTCAGTTTCAAAAACAGATTGCCGGACGCAGAGCGTCCTGGAGTGTTTGCTGAGTGTTCTCTTAAGTGGGTGCATTAGCAGCTAAGAACTTGGACGTAAGTGGACAACGCTGCAGCAGCGTAAGAGGAGTCAGGTATGTTTGAATGACTCTAATGTCAATGTTAAGTCTAATGTCAAATCACATTCATTAAATACATCCATATCACAAAATACCTTTGGCGAAAGAGTATTGTTACCAACAATGCTACCGTATACTGAGGAATGTATAGAACGTACAGAACGACCATCAAATAGAATCAGAGAACTAAACTCCGACTCGACATGCGTAAGCTGCAAGTACTCAGTTCTATCAAGTCTGCTGCCCCCTCACAGCCGCCCCGCAGCTAGCCCTGATTCGTAGCCTGCTGCACTTACCCGTGGTCTACCTCTGAGTTTAGACCCAGAGACTGTGCGCGTTGGTGCGGCTTCGACGGCCGCATCCGGGGGTCAAAACGCAGAACAGGGGGGGGTGTCCATCATCCGTTCTGAACAAGAAGTCCGCTGGAAAGCTCACGGAGATAAGCGAAAAGGAAATGGGACAAATTACTGATGCTACTTGAGGTAGCACGATACTCGGCTCGCATATTGGCATAGCCCTGGAATGAAAAATCCAAACAAAGTGTGCCACAAAGAGGAGATTTTCGAGGTCTGACATTGGGACATTGAAATGGCACTTCAAAGCAAAAGCCCCCCCAATGCTATCCATTCACATCAGAAAAAACGTTCAAATAGTTTGAAGAGCTGGAGTGAAAGTATAAGTATAACATTTCCTGAAGTAACCGATAAGGACCTTTGGCCAGTCTTCCGGCCTGCAGAGAAATAGAGGTCTCAAAAACTATAGACCGATGTCAGACTAAAAATGAACCACTACTGAACCACTACTGACACAAATAAAAGTTTGTTTAGAAAAGCTGCTCGCTCTACAAGAAGCAGATAGTTGAGCCCAAAGCGTCCGAGATTGCAGAGCACTTGCAACAATCCAATGGGAGCAGTTTGCCAAACAAGTGACACAGACGCATAGGAAGGAAATGCAAACTATGGTGCCACTAATAACTTCACATACGATGAAAATAGTCAGCCTGCAGCTCAGTTTTCACAGGTCTTGGAACCAAAGAGATGACAAAGGAAAATTCTAATATATCAGAAAGACAAAATAACCAAAATATGAAACATGCAAATGATAAACTATCCACTCTAGTCACTGGAACAACCTTAAACAACAATAAACTTGATGAAATAAGAAATAATGATGCTACTCAACCGAAGAAAAATCTGTGAATCTGGAGGTATCATCAGAAATATATTACAGTGAGTGTTCACGGTGGGAACAAGCTGCAAGATTTAATTTTAGACAGCCGTCTATCTATAGACGAGCAAACAAGAGTAAAAGAGATGCATGAAACCATTACTTCCGCAGTGACAATAACCTTGGCAGCATTTTTCAAATTATTTGAACATTTGAGTGATAATTATAGAGACCCAACTACATTAATAGCCCTGATGAACACTAAGATGACCTATGTAGAATCAGTTATGGAGGAGCTAAGAGAAAAAAGAGGAAGAGAAAAAGAAATGGAAGGATTAATCCTTAAATCCCTCATTGACTTAATGCAAGATGCCAAATGCGATAAGCGGATCTTTCTAGAGGGAGTCCGAGAAATTGCCTCATGCGCTAAAAATAATCTAAACAAAGTCATCACAATCCCCTCAAAAATGGCCGTAAAGAAAGTAGATACAATGGAAAGTACCTGTCAGACTGACCAATTGGAGATTAAAGAAAAAGCAATCCCTAAACGATCGTCTGAACATTCAATACAATAAGTTGTTGAACTGAGAAGTAAGCCATGCAACAGTTTTAGAGGCCTCCAATATGAAACGACAGAAGGAAAAAACAATTAATAGGCAAGCGGGATTTGTTAAGGGTGTTGGGTGTGGCCTAAATCTGGCAATCATACATTTCCTAAAAATGGAAGCCATCCGACAAAACAAAACGATCTATATTGCGTTTGTCGATCTGTCCAGCGCATTTGACACTATTGACTGTGAAATGCTCTGGGACAAAATGAAAAAATGGAACTGCCCAGAAAACTTGCTAGACCCTATTAAAGAACTACAACCAGGGTGTAAAGCAGGGATGCCTGTTGGCAGCCACTCTGTTCGGCCTGTTCCTGTCTGACATTGGAGACTCCATAAGAGCAGTAAACTCTCATCCACCTAGAATTAATGGAATGTGCGTAAATTGGTTGTTATATGCAGATGACATTGCACTGTTCGATTGAACACCAATTGGGCTGACAAAAAAGCTAAATGCCCTAGAAGTATACGGGCTAAAAAACAAATTGCTAATTAATACCGCAAAATCCAAAGTAATAATTCTTCAAGACCTTACACGAACAAAAAACAAGCTAAAAAAAAAACAAGCCGACTGGGAAATTAAATAATGAAAACCTGAGTTATGTAAAAAAGGCCAAATACCTCTGAATGTGGATTAACAGCAACATAAATGATGACCCATGGGCAGAGAACACCAAACAAAAATGCAAACAACTAGCATGTCAGGGAATGACTATAAATAACACATATGGAAAATTCTCCTTGCTGCCTGTTCTGCCCCATTACAACCAAAAAACAGTGCCCACACTAATTTACGGAGCAGAATACGCCTTAGAAGTAACCTCGAATCTATGGGGCCAACTGGAAAACCAATATTGGAGGCGTGTTCTACATTTACAAAAAGGTATATCTAGTGCGTGTCTACGGTATAAACTAAATCTAATATCTATGAACACTAGTGTGATGTGGAACATGCTGTCTGTCTACAGGAAAATAATCATTGACGACTGCACACCTCAATTTGTGATACTACGAGACGCAATGAAGGGAAATCAGGAATCCCTATTGATAAAATGGGCAAGTGCATGCAGAAATCATCTTGCTGAGATAGGCGCTGACTTGGAAACCTTAAAAACCAACCCGAACTATGTGAAAAACAAGTTATGGGTACGAGACTGGTGTGCAACGGTAGACAACAGAAATCGCCACAAGTTGATGAAAGACGCCGCAAGCGAAGGGAAAAATCAAAGAAAGCAGCTGCAATACATGGTGAAAACAGCTAATGCCAGACATCGAAGGATGCTCTTAAAATTAAGACTCAACCTGTTTGATACAAGAACAAGTCTGGCGCTGAGATTTCGAAAACCGGATGCAATAGTTAGTTGCCAATTCTGCATCAACCACCTCCAAACTTTAAAACATCTCACGTTGTACTGCTCCGATCTGAAAGACTTGAGAACCCTGCACTTGGGACAAGTAGTTAATCAATACTCCACTCTATCTGGAGAAGAGCTATGGTTGAAATGTGCAAACCCAAGAGAAAAAGACATCTTCGGCCTGTCAAACTTTCTGTATAAACTGGAAACCATGCCAGCAGTTTAAGACTGAGAAAGACCGACTTAAGAACTGGAACTAACAGAGAGGCAGAGACGTTGAATATGCAAGTGCGAAGCCAACCAAACAGACACCAACTTGAAGAAATCCTGGCAGCCTGATAACCGACGTGAAATTGCCAGGAAGATTGTGTGCGCTTTTGTGTGAAGTTTCTCCTTTTCATGAGTGGAGCGACTTCTGAAAACTGTGCTTCGCATGATTGCTCATTACCTCTCTGCCTTTGTAAGATGTGTATGGAGGGATCACAAATCTTTTCAAAACGTTTGTATAAACTAAATGAAATAAATAATAACAAAAAAAACCCAATTAATTAATTTAGTTTGAGCAATCCATTTTCTATCTTCGAATTTAAGAGCGCAGATGCGAAAAGCAAGAAAACATGCAGTGGTAAACATATGTGCAAGACAAAAAAAAATGAGAAAACAAGACTCACAGAGATTCTGTGGCTCCAGAACCTTTCTCAGGAAAATCACTTGGCCTTCAACAGTGAAGGATTGTAATTCTGCACAAACCGCTGAGAAAGTAATAATTGAAAACAACATTTTTTAAAGTGCCAACTCAAAGCCCTACAAGGAAAACGCATGCATCAGAAGATGAATTTAGTGAAATCGATGAAAGTATACATGAATTATTGAACTGGTCAGTGTATGAAGATGAAGAACAAATGAAAAGTTCTGAGCCAGAGAGGATAATACATGGCTTTAACAAAGATGAGCTAAGAAAAGTGTCCATGTCTCAAACATTGGAACATGACGAATATACAAGCTTTCTGACTTTCAGTGAAAAAAGAGCCAAGTTTACAACTAAAGCCCCAATTGAGATCTTACCTCATGAATCCATAATTAAATATCTCCTTATGAAACCAAAATTGCATGCTAGACAGGCTCATTCAAAACCAAACTTAGAGAGTAAGCCACGATGGAATGTAAAAAATCAAGAAAGCGAAAATGAAATGCACAACGAACAATTGGATAACATATTATCCTTGGAAAGAACCTTCAGAGCACGAGACAGTCTCATACTAAATAGGGCTACTATTATGACGTTATTGCAACATATTCCACAACTGAGAGTTATACGGTCTGATGATCTAAAGACCGCAAGCTTTCTGGATGAAAACAGAAATGATTCAGTGGAATTGACTGTAAACTCCTCTGCCCTGGCCGCCATAATGATCGACGCAGATGAGGATTTTCAATCCCTGGGTTTTGACATTAAAAAAAGCAAAATGCAAGGTCAAAACCAGCTGCATAGGCTGCGAAGCGACAATGCTACAACTTCAGAGTGGACACCGGGACAAGCAGAGACAAACATAATGCTGTATGCGAACAGAGCATCAGCATTGGTTTCAGAAAATAGAGCCAATACTACTAAAGAAAACAATCATCTCAAAATATTGCTTAGAGAAAAAGAACTTCTAAATAAAATCCAGATTACTATCAAGGGTAAACCACATTTTGAAGTACACAAGGGAGTGAAATCGAAAATTATTTTAAAATACTGCTCCATGGAGCTTGGTGGCTAGAACGTTAGCAACAAAAACCCCAAAATAAGATATGAACCCGCTAACAACAAGAAGCTGGAAAATAGGGAGCTGGAGCTCAAGGGATTTTCAGCATCTCTTTAACAAAAGACCAAAAGCGATAAGTAATCTGGAAATTATATGCATTCAAGAATCTTGCTTAAAAGAGCCTCCAATGTTAGATGGATACACAGTACTATTTAATCCGGCCAAGGGAGGACAATGTGGTAATCCCTCATCAGGACTTCGGACAATGGTCAAAAATGGGATGGACATGAAGGTGATTGATAACATTAATCTAAACCCTATATATTCAAATAACCTTAATAAAACTAACAAGTCTTTCACCAGAAAACTGTGATCTTCTCCTCATATTGAACATATTCTGCAACCCTATGAGTATAGAGGGAGATATCTTCCCTGATCTAGTAACTGATTGGGTAGACCAGATATTAGAGAAGTATCATGATATGGAAATAATAATTTGCGAAGACCTTAGTGCGACATGCTTCGAAGAAGACTGGAAAAAGGCAAAGATAAAGTTATGCCATGATACTAGAAAAATACTCTGGGGGAAGATATGGATGGAAGAAATGGAACTGCGGGCCATCCATAGATTATACAGTAACATCATTGGTGACATGCCACCAGCTCCAACACGGTCGAATGGACAAACTAAAGCAACACTTGACTTTGCTGCCAAGAATATTACAACTAAATGTGATAACTGATCCTCACCGCGATCATGACCGAGTTTTCGCCATGATAATGGAATGAAGAAATTCTAAACAAACTTGCCACAAGGGAGAGCTAGAATTAGAGAACAGATGGAACATTTTAGGGATAAAACCAAAAGATATTCCAACACTTATAAAAAGCCTGAAAAAGTGGCAACTCTACGATCTGAACTCAGTAGAATACACAACAATCAAATGTTGATGGGTTTTAAAGAAATGTACATGCAGTCTTCAAACCCACAATATAAACCAATTAATGTATTCAATACTGAGGTAGCCAAACAAAAAAGGCAGCTAAGGAAAAATCTATGCACCTTGAAAACATCAAAACAACTGAAGATAAAAGAACGAATACGCAAAAGAAAACAGCAATACAATAATTGCCAAAAGTCACATAAGACATTACTACTCCAAAGAGATGCAGAACACATGATGAGAGCTTTCGGTATCTCAAATAGTAGAAACCTATGGCAATTAATAAATGAAAGAAATGGCAATAAAAATGCGTGCTTGATAAATCCTACTGCAGAATGTATGTGGATAAATCATTTTAGGAACCTATTTGATGATAGGAAAAGTATTCATGGCTGAATTGATGAAGGTCAAAATGCAGCGCAGCCTTGGAACTTAGAGTTCAAACAAGAAGACATTAAGATTCTTATTAATAAAGCAAGTGCATTAAGAGCAGAAGGGGCCGATGACCTTTCCAACGCAGTTATAAAAGGAAATCCGTAAAAGTGGTTGGAATACTGTGAGATGATATTTCAAAGAATAGCGAAACAAGACAGAATAACTAAATCATGGAAAGATGCGATTGTAGTCCCCGTTTTTAAAAAGGGAAACAGTTTTCAACCAGTAAACTATCAACCTATCACTTTGCTTGATTGTGTTGGAAACATTCCTGCCACTCTTTTGTTAAATCGCTTGAAGAAGTGGATTCATGAAACTAAATCTTATGACATCTGACAGACAGGATTTGTGGAACAAGTCGGTTGTAGCCTCAATCTATTCTTATTAGACCTTTTGAAAAAAGGAGCTCTAAGCAATACGCAAACAATCTACATGACCAGTATTGACCTCCAGCAGGCCTTTGGCAGCATAGATCGAAGCCTTTATGGAGAAAACTAGAGTCTAAGGGATGCCTGACTGACCTATTAAAAGCTATAAAAGAGCTCTATTCTTGTAGGTCTATGCAAGTAAACTTGGATCAATGTGGAAATCTTTCAAGTAAAACCGAGACAAAAAAACGGCCTAAAGCAGGGATGCCCATTAGCTGCTACCTTATTTTGTCTCTATATAGAAGACATTAAGACGATACCCGAAAACAAGCTCTCCTTTCCTCTGCAAATAAATGGCAATGAGGTTGGCAGACTTATTTATGCCGACCACCTGATCTTGTTAGATCAGACAAAGATTGGCCTGCAGAGGTCCTTAAATAAGCTGGAAAAAAATGTATCTAACAAACATCTGAAAATAAATGCTACAAAATCTGTCATTATGATGATAGATGATAACAGATGGAAGAAGAACATAAAAGAAATGTGCCACCTGAATGGAACAAATTAGAACCAGTCAAAGAAATGAAATACTTAGGCGTTCAGCTAAGCTCATCGAAAAGTGAAAGAGCCTGGACAGACGCCCTGAAAACAACAGTGAAAAGACTCACTGCACAAGGGAAAGCTATATATAGAAGATGTGGAAAATTCTCATTACAAACAATCATTGTCTTCTATAAACAGAAAGCGTCTGCGGCACTGATATTTGGAGGTGAGTTTTGGAATATTCTATAAGGCAACTTTTGGAAAACAATCCTACATGTACCTAAATCTATTCCAATGGTGGTAATCTGACAAGAACTGGTGTTAATTTCCCTTAACACACAAATCATGTGGAACAAGCTAATGCTGTACAGAAAGGCAACGCTTAGTGATTGACCTCCGCAATTTGAGGTTCTTGGTATGCATAAACCTGGAAACAAAGAGTGGGTCCTAAAGGAATGGAAAAGGTACTGTGAGTCAGTCATGAGCAATCTTGGTACCACCCCGGATACTCTAGCCAATAATCCTGTGCTGGTAAAGAATATCCTTTGGGCAGACGATTGGAGCAAATCTGAAGAGGTAAGATCGAAATCTCAGACACACACTCTTGAAAACCAACTGGGGAGTGATGAACACAACCCCAGGTTACTTGATAAGATTCCCACATCATAAACAATGAGATCTGCTAATAAGATTCAGATACATTTTCTGCATAACCACTCTGCAAAGATATGGATGATATCAAGAAGGCCCAGAGTGTTGCCTTTGTAATCTCAACAGTGAAACTGTAAAACATTCAATTCTATTCTGTCCGAAATTGAAAGACCTTAGGACCACCTATCTGTATGAGCAAATTACAGATTTGGGTGGTCTCGAATCCAAGAATTGGTGGGAACTCATTCATGAATGTCAAAAACAAATGTCTAAACTTTGCAACAGTAACATTCTTGGAAACAGCATTAAAGAAACTAGGAGAAAAAAGTCAAGTGACTTCAAATAGGTTGACCCAGTTGGACAATGAAAATGATAAAGAAAATGACGTGTAAAGAATGAGAAATAAGGTTTATTTTTAAAATGTGAAATTGAAGTAGTAAAAAGTTTGTAATACAATAATTACACTAATAAAAACATAAAATTAAAACAATTGTACATAAGGTACCAAAGGAGGGCATGAGCCATCTATCCAGAGTGTACCAAGTCCAGTATTTTGTTTGTAGTCAGTGGCCCTGGTAAAAATAATTATTAGGCAGTATTCTGAAATAAGTCTCACCACTATAAGAATACGCCAACAGGTCACCACAATATATTCCCAATGATTATAAAATGCCACCAAATACCACCATAATAAAAACAATACCACAAAGTAATATATATAACGCCAAAATATATCTTAAAGCTTAATATCAGTATAGCATGTTAAGCTTAATTTTGGTATTTCCCGAAAGATTGCCAGTAATTGTGGTTGGTACAAAAAGGGGCTTTGAGATAACAGGTGTATTTCCTCAATTATTGCACAGGTCCTCAGATCCTTATAGATGCTAGTATCAAATTTACAATGTTTCCCTTCCTAGGTGTTGGTTTGTGTATTGTTTTTTGGGTAAATGGTCCATTAAGTTTGGCTCTATGTACTGTACCATCAGGCAAGGTGTTAGTAATCATTTTCTTAGCACAAGGAACAGCCAGTACTGTCGTAAAAACTGGTATAGTACTCAGTGTCACTTGGGTGCCTCGTGCTTCGTGTGATATTGTTCCAACAGAAGGTGCAGGCACAAATTGCACAATTTTAGGAGGTTTGACAGGATGTACTACTGTAGATGTTACAGCTGGAAAAATGGGTGAGGGAGAGACATTCTCTCTCTCCATGGCAACAGCTTGCTGTGACTTTGTAAAAGGACAGGGTGCCAGGTTGGGAGAAACAGCAACAACGCGCACCAGGACTGACGAGGTCCTGAAAGGTTTAGTCAGTCTATTTTTCAAAGTTCTTTTAGTAGAATTGACTGAGGGGCTAACATTTTCAAGCCTATCCAAAATCTGAGCAAGTGTGCATTTAATCTACCACTGGTCTTTAGCCAAAGTGTCGATCAATGTTGACAAAGCCTCCACTTTGGCCATGATAGTATCTAGGCCTCTGAGGATAGCCACATTACTTTCCGGCAGTGGACGGACATCCCCTGCATTACTTTCGGCCAAAGCTGCAAGATCCGGTGAATTTGATAAATCTATATCAATTATGTTAACATCAACATCCAATGTTACTGATCCCTTAGTGCCACTCAAGGATGCATGCCTGAGGACCACACACATCTTAAGTAACACATTGTTCTTATCTATGGTGCGGGATTGCAGGTGTTCATCTGACTCATCAGATAACATTGACGAGGCAAAAACCACAGTCTTGCTACTTTCTACAGGAAAAAAAGCAGCAATTTCAAGTCATGCAGAATTAGATTTGTTAGAAGTGCTAATCTGGAAATGCGACCATTTTGCAGTTGCTGTAGTAATATTAGATCTAATCCCACGCTTGGCACTTACAGCAGCACTACGCAGTGTTTTCCTCTGACATGTTAGCGACTTCATCTTTTGTTGCAATCAGGGTCGCATCGCATGTGGAAAGATAATAGTTCTTAACTAGGTAGTCATCCGAAAAGTAAGGAACAGTGCCGAACCGAAAACAAGAACACAAGACACAGGACACTCTGTAGCACTCTGGTTGCATGATGCACACGCTGATGTGCTCGTGTGCATCTTATGTCCCACTGCAGGTCAGACCAGGAGTGTCGAGTGCTGAGCGATTCCAGGCTGCCAAACACAATCAATCCAGGAATGGCGAGCACCAATATTAAGGTTCATGTCCTATTTCCTAGAAAAGCAGGATACAAGAGTGTTAGCACAGCTACACAGGGCACTCAGTAGTACTCCTTTTGCATGACGCCCGCACTGACACATTCGTGCACAACTTAAGTTCAGACCAGGTGTGTTGAGTGCTGAGGGATTCCAGGCAGCCACAAATAATCAAATCAGGAATGGCGACCACCAATGTTAAGGTTCACGTCCAATTTCCTTATCAGGAGACTTCCTCTCTCCATCACCCACTGAGTCTGCAATTTCTACACACTGAGACACAATTCGTGTGAGATCAAGACTTAATTATTTGTGAATGTTTGACTTTTTGGAATGAAAATAATCCCTTTTTTGTAGACTTAACTTGAAAATACAAAAGCACACAGATCCTATAATAACCCTACTTGGCAAATTAATAAACAAAACTTTACAGAAACATTTTATGCAAAAGAAACACGATTGTAGTTTAATTTTCTTTGCTATTAGGCGAAGTACAGAAGTGCCAGAATACTTATTGATGTGAGCCTAACAAATCGTATATGGGATTATTATTGCATTTTAAGGCTTTTAATACACCAAAAACCGTTTGGATTGTTATTTATGATGTGCGGAAGCACACTTTAATTTGCAACAAGCAAACAGTTTTCTGCGTTAGATATGCATACCTGAAAATAAGCCTGTCGGAGGCCTCTGATATTTGGTCTGCTCTTTTGTGTCTACAAGATCTTCCACTCAACTGGTGTATGTGAAAAAGAGGAGGAAACAGGCTAACCAACGCTGCAGAAGGAGAGAAGACACATCTTTTCACAAATGACTTCTGAGTACTAGACAGTGAGATCAGATAATTTGCCCAGGATCACTGTATGGTACTGTGGCAAAGCTGTGATACTCAGTAATTTGGTTCCTCAGTCTCCAATTGTCATATCTGACCACCTCTACTGACCAACATTGTATGATCTTAATTGTAAGTGGCAGCCAGTTTTTACAACCTGAGTTTGAAAGAAGTATTTCTAGTCCTACACAATACTGGTGCTCTGTTCGTTTTTATATTTGGTATAAGTCTGTTGTTTTGTATGACAGTAGGTGTTACTGTCACCAACATATATATTCGCGCAAGTTAATTAAACTCAGAAAGAATGAAAAGGCTGAGTCAGCCTAGCCGGAATTTGTTGATACAGTGATTGGTCATATGAACACAGATATCTGGAACCAGTGCTCAACACACTGAGCTATCTTCTGAACCATCATGATCTCAAATGCATTCATAGGCAATCAAATTTTGTTATTGCACCTTGTCAAGACAACGCCCAAAGAAATGTGAAAACACTGCACGACTTGTGTTACAGTGAATGCACAAACTGTATCTACTACGGTGAACATAGATAGCCTGATTTATGGAATTATTTGAGCTGAAAACTGGGATTTACATGCCATTCTGCCTGCAAATCCCTGTTTCACATATGGGGATTTGTGGGCAGAATTGCGCACAAATCCCCGTTTTCGGCACAAATAATTCCATGAATCAGGCAGTGAGTGTGTTATACAAGATCGCAATGTACTTGTAAACAATGCTAGGCATCAGGCTCAGACTCTCATTATGTTTTGTAAAAAAAAATAGTACTGACTTCCTTGAATCAAGAAGCCATGCCAGGGCTTTCTGCCCATGTTACTCCCCCATAAAGACATTTCTGCTCCCCACAAATATAGCCCCTCATGTAGACGAGCAAAAGTCCTGCCTTTGCACTACCTTTTCCAAACCATGTGGCCTCTGTTATAACAATTCTCTCTATGCCAGTCTGTATGTACAACCAAATCATTTTATCACGTAGCATGTGCCCCTGATCTCAAACTGGCGCTTACGAAAATACATTGACTTAGTAGTAACGCTAACTTCTCTTTAAAAATACCAGAAATGTATCACTCACTGTTTCATGAAGCTCTTAATTATACCATCAATAATATAATGTTTGCTGTAGCTTAATAAAGTTTAAATTGCCAGTATAATAGGTAGTGTAACACTGCTCCAAATGTAACATTACGTTTAAAAAAAGGGATATCTTTTCGTGCTCTGAATCTTAGTTTCATCTTGCGTACATGTGTACGCCTCCTCTTTGATCAGTTCCAATGTATTCATCTTGATGTACTTGTGTTGCATTGTTGATTTGTGGTCTTCCTGCAAAGTGCTGCTCTGCCGTGCGTGAAAGGGGCGTGTGCAAACAATACAAACCTGAGAACAATGTGTTCTTTCAATGATGCCATTGATAAACTATTATTCCTTAAACCTAGCCTTTTTCTGTATCACTGTCATGTTTGGTCACAGATATGCCGATATTATTCAATCTGAATATAACAACAGCCTTTTTACAAAACCTGTTAAACAGCACAGCATACGTGACATTGATTGATGGTTTTAAAGTATAGGCAACTTCTTTGTAGACTATTTGTGAGCATGCTAAGTGAGCGAGTGCAAAGTAATCGTGGAGTTTTGAATAAGTAAAGCTTCATGTTTATTGCAATAGCTATAAGTGACTGCTTTGTCGATGTGACAATGTTATGCATCAAATCAATCATTCAGACTTCGCTGCCATATAAAAGTGGAGGATTAAATATTGAAAATTCAGAAGGAATCAAATTAAAAAAGCATTCCTTTTTCAATTAATAAAAAGTTTATTCTGCACGAAAGGTCATGAAAGTTCATAAAAAAAGACAACACACATTTGAATGTATACAGACAGAAGAAGGGGGCAACATGATTCATCGTATTATAATATCCAAATGAAGTAGATCTCAAAGCTCCATCCAAAATTCAATAAGTACAAATAAACCATAGTGCAATATCAATGCATTTCTAGCAGCATGAAATTCATAACATAATATGTTTAAAAATATCTGGTTGGGAGAGTGTACTCGCAGCCTCACAGGCTATCATTGCCCATAATGCAGATTGCCCGGTAGCCCTTTTCCCCCCTAATCAATGTGTGTTACTTCAGGGACCAGTTTAATAGTTTTTTGTATGCAGAGCCAGGCTCCATAAACATAACACGCAGTGCAGGTCACTATGTTTGGGCTTATGCTCCCTTTACAAAATTCCAGTGCATCAGCAGTTATATGAATCCCCGCCCCCTTCAACAAGAGTTTAAGTATTGCACTCTCAATGGTCTCAAATTATCACAACTAAACATGAAATGAATGACTGTCTCTTCAACCAAACCACATAAAGGGGCAGATGTGGGTACACTCTGCACCGACAAGTGTATAACATTGGCTACCTGTGTGCCGAACGTTAAACCGTCATAAAGCGATCTCGCATAAGGAGGCATTAAATAACTACAGTAACTTTCTGGGCCAAACTCTAGTTTGCACCCGAGATAGTCACGTACCAACTTCAACTTCTTGACCTATCCAATCATTTTCGTCCTGGTCAAAACGATGCCTTCTTTTTTAATTCAATTTATCAGCGCGTTGTGGTTCTTTGCACAAACTAGATTCATTGAACAACAAAAAAACGGGTATTTATTTTTATATATGTTCCACCCAAGGAATGTTTTTACCATCCTACAGCCTCAAAATATGCTTCAATGGATCTCTATATTTCTGCAGCCCCTCTGTACTCCAAAGCCTAACCCAGTATAATTTTGGGATGAGGGAAGCATGCTCAACTACTGGACGTACATCATAGTCTAAGTGTAATATGGCATTGGGTGTGCCTCGGGGGAGCTGTAAAAGCTGTTTAAAAATGTGTTTTTCCATATTTAAACTTGTTTTATGGGCAATGCTGCAGGGCCTCACAAAGCGAGGCAGGGTAACCAGTGCCCCATGGCTGGCTAGGCAAGGGAGAGGGGGAGCAGCAGCCCAACAAATGGGACAGCACTTCCCCCTCTCCTCCATAATACTACAAAGGCGAGCACAGTTGCTGCACCAGGAAACACAGAGGGAGGGGCAGGGTGTTTATCAACACCCTGCCCCACTCACACAGGGATGCAAAACATCAGGGGTCACCAAAGGCAGGAAGTGGGCGGGGGAGCTAGGCTCAGCACCATAAGGTGCAATTAGCTGTCAGCAGATGCTGGCCGGGGGCTGGCACCACTGCCCCCACCACACAGAATGACACAAGGGACAGTCCCTGGGTCTTATATAATGGCTGCTGCAGCCAAAGACAAATCAGTTTGTGGACCCTGCACGGGGACCCAAACCAAAGAGTACTCTGTTCACTCAGAGTCTCTTCTTCTTTTTACATTCAGGAGGCTCGCTGTTCCCTCAGCGTCCTCCACTCTTCTTCTTCTGCTTTACTCTGAAAACAAAGTCCACTGCAACCGCAGAGCCTTTGCTAACTTTCCTTGAGCATTGTACTGTTTGAAAATCAAGCGGTCCCTGGACACGGCAAAATTGACGAACAAAGAGAGTCTCAGAGGAACTCAGGACACACCAGTGGGCAGCCGTCGGTACGGCTTCCGAGCGGTAGAAATCAAAGCATCCCCGACACAGGCGGCGGTTTTCTGTTTCACCTTATCAAGTAAGTGAGCTCCCGCGTCGGGCTGTGAGGCAAAGAGAAAAGCTTCAGGCCAGTGCGTTTTAAATAAACATCACTTTGGCAGCCGACCAAGACAAAGAGCGAGCGACAGAAAGGCAACCTTGCGTTTCAGTTTGCAGCACTCGTAAAATGTGTACTTGGGGATTTAAGGATTCGTAAAAGGCACCTTAAAGCTAATCTTAAATATCCATCGGCATTATGTTAACATGCAGTGTGAAACCAATTTTGAAAAAATACATGCATAAATTGAAATGACCTGTTTTGTTCGAGCGCCCTCTTGCAAGGCGGCCGAAGTAAAATGCACGCATGGAAATGACCTGCTTGTTTTTGAGCGTTTCCCTCGCCCTGCTCTAAAGCGCAATTATATTATATCAGCATGCCCTAAGCAAACTCTCCCACATAAAAAGCATACCTCAGCGCACGTGCAAAGCAGGCAATCAGAGGCTGAGAACATTTTTAAGGAAATAAATTAACATTTTAGACTTTGTCGTCATTTTAAAATTACTGAGCTCTAAGTTAATGAGCATGCAAAAGCACAGTCAAAACAATATGAACAAACATCTGCACAAAGAACATTGAGGCAAGCTATACATGAAGCATCAACAAAATACATCGCACGTGCAAGGCAAATGAAAGGTTTCTTAAACATCCCGAGGGCTACCTCACAAAAGCAAGAAGCTCTGCAGCCGCCGAACCCGCTTCGGCTTTTCCAGCTACGAGGAAGGAAAGTAGCACTTGTTTAGTTAAAGTCAATGTAGCCAGTCAAGTGGCACAGCGAGTAGCGCGCTCCGCTTAACATCCGTACAGTACTTGCTAACGCAGTCTCAAATCGCGTCAGGGCCAAACTCAGCATTTCATCCTTCCGAGGTCGATAAGTGAGCACCACACACTGTGGGTAATAATAAGCAGCACTCAGATACCCAAGGTTTCGTAGCGCTATATAAATGCCAAATTATTATTGAGTGGAACTAAACGGTGCATCGTCTATTTTGGAAGCTGCCGTCACAAAATGGATCGACAATTACATCAGACAACATACTTTACAGACATGACTGGTGTTTATTTAAATAGTGTCCGCATAGAACTAATCAGCAAATAACAGAGGGCAGCATATTTTCACAATGCCATGTATCATGAGCCCAGGCACCAACAATTTAGTGTCAAAAGCTAGAGATGACAAAGAACATGCGGATAGCTCACCAGCCGGGTTGACAGCACAGTGCGTAGAGCTCTGGCAGGGACATCAGAGCTGGGCCTGCTGAAGGAGGTTCGAATCCTGGCAGAGCCAAACCCTGCCCCCCCCCTGGCAATAAGACAAACGCAGGAACAATAGCTTCCAAATACCACAACCACACAGTGCAAGCATTAAAAATATAAATCCCGGGTTATGCGGGACAGCCAAGGCGCCCAAACTGAATGGTCATTTTCTTTTTCCCGTTAGGCAGAGCGAAACAAGGGGCAAATAAAATTGACAAAGTAGTCATACCTTGCCAGGCTACGGGGTAACAAAGATGAAGCTCACGTAAATACAATTTTAACACTCTGCACAAAGAACATAGACCCTGAAGCTCCCCAGGCACTACATCAACCAGTTGCCCAAAACGAGCAACAACATAACAAGTCTACCCACACACCGTGGGTAATAATAAGCAGCGCTCGGATATCAGAAGGTTTGTAGCGCTATATAAATGCCAAATCAGATAACCAGTCATGAGACAAAGGGTAGCAAGAACTCAGTACCCGGATACGGGGTACAACAAGGCGTGGAACATGCCACCCAAAACAGGGGCAGGCCACGAACAGCAAGCAACAAGTAAAATTACCACAAAAACATGCACAAGCACTACAAATCAAGGTAAACAGCCAGGGGTCGAGTTATAGCTCCAGAACAGTACCCTGACACAGGGCACAACAGGCGTGAAGCATGCCACCCAACAACAGGGGCAGGCCAAGGACAGCACACAACAAACCAGATTACCAACAAACAAAACGGTTTCTCCTCCAACTAAAAACAGCTACCCAAAATGGAGCGAGCCAAATATTTCTGTATACGCAGAATACACATGGAACCCTGAAAGAGGGTCAGCTTGGAACAAAGGCCACAAGAAGGAGAACCCGTTGAAAGGGATCGCCAGCTAAATACAGCTATCCAAAAATGCAGCTGGCCAAATATTTCTGTATTCGCAGAATAAACACAGAACCCTGAAACAGGGTCAGCCTGAAACAAAGGCCACAATAAAGAGAACCCGATGAAAGGGGTCGCCAGCTAAATACAGCTATCCAAAAATGCAGCTGGCCAAATATTTCTGTATTCACAGAATAAACACAGAATCCTGAAACAGGGTCAGCCTGAAACAAAGGCCACAATAAAGAGAACCCGATGAAAGGGATCGCCAACTAAATACGGCTATCCAAAAAATGGAGCTGGCCACATATTTCTGTATACGCAGAATAAACACAGAACCCTGAAACGGCTCCAAAAACAACACACAACTAAGGAGAACCTGTACTCAGGGGACCCAGTTGCAACAACACTACTGAAGTAGTGCAACAGATCCAGAACACAGGCACGGAAGGGGGCAACGACAATACAACAAAAGAACACGGAAGCATCCAGGACATCGGGAGCCAGCGGTGAGATGCCAGGTGAAGAAGGGGTGACGACACCAAATCCACACGGCAAGGTAAGTAAGATAGCACCCACACAGGGCACCATATGACACAGATCCCACACACCTTCCAATGGCACAATCAGCCAGGGCCCCGAAAGTCACACACATGCAGGCAGACGAACGTCAAGCCAGCCCCACAAACAGTTCAAAGAACTGAAACAAACAGCTAGGACAGGACAGACAACCTAACAGTCAGGTACCACAGCAAGCAGAGCGCCTTGCAGCTACAACTCGCATAGAGGGTGGTCCCAGAGTTCAGTCCAGTTCATACCAAACACAGCCCAACAGACCCCAAACATCAAAAGATGTACGGTCTAACATGGAAAACCCACACAGAAAAGCAGAGCCGGGCCAGTTAGCACAACCACCGGCACACATCAGGGGCAATAATAAATACACAGAGCCATAGTGAGAGCAGACCGATTATGCCAAAACCCAGAAACCAATGCAACAACAAGCGAGAAATATTCCAGACCATCAAGACCCTCTGCAACATGCAGGTAGTACCCAAGCGGATGACCAGTTTCGCCAGTGGTTCGAGGTGGCCGAGATTGGAACAGAGCAGCATCAACACAGGTGACAGAACAGACAAACACAAATCAGGGGCCAGAATAAAAAACCCAGGCTTGCCACTAAGGGCAGCCTAAGTAACAGATAGAAGAGATATCCCTTAAACATAACCGCACCCTCCAACATGGTACAGCGGGTCAGATCGCGCAACAAGTAGAGTGTGCGCCCTGACATCAGAGCTGGGCCTGCTGAAACAGGGTCGAACCCCAGCAGGGCCGAACTCAGCCTTTCAATTTTCTCTCAGGTCGAGAAAAAAGCACCACACACCGTGGGAAAGTAGCAGCTCTCAGATACCTGAGGGTCTGTAGGGCCGCATTAGTAACAAAAACAAAACATGTGATGCACATGTGTCCAGAACAGAAAAGAGAAGGAAATCAAAAGAGGTAGCGGGACATACAATAAATATGGTATATTTGGTAAAAGAAAGGCCATTGACACATGGCAAGTCAGTTTGACAGTACACCAAGATGTTTGAGAACTGGGTCACAGCCTACCAGGCAGCAAAAATAAGCGGAGGAAAATACAAGCAAGAAACAGAAGAAGGCAAAAAACCAACAACCGAAGCCGGGGGCCTGGAAAATGCAAGTAGCACTGAACCCAAAAACGGGGTCTACAAAAATAATAAGCAGTGAGGTTTAAACACCGTACAACACAACCGGCCAACGCCAGAAGGCCGGGGCCAGGGTGTTACAAACAGCACCGAACCTGAAAACAGGTTCAAAAAAAGAAAACATTTTTTAAAAAAATCAAGATGCAGTGGGGAACAAACACCACATAGCACAACAGGCCAACGCCAGAAGGCCAGGGTCAGGGTGCTACAAACAGCAGCGAACCTGAAACCAGGTTCAACAAAAAATTAAGATGCAGTGGGGAACAAACACCACATAGCACAACAGACCAGCGCCAGAAGGCCGGGGCCAGGGTGCTACAAACAGCACCGAACCTGAAACAGGTTAAACAAAATTAAGAGGCAGTGGGTGCAAACATCACATAGCACAACAGGCCAACGCCAGAAGGGCGGGGCCAGGGTGCTACAAACAGCACCGAACCTGAAACAGGTAAACAAAATTAAGAGGCAGTGGGGTACAAACATCACATAGCACAACTGGCCAACGCCAGAATGTCGGGGCCAGGGTGTTACAAACAGCACCGAACCCGCTAACAGGTTCAACATAATTAACAAACAGTGCGGAATAAACACCGCACAGCACAACAGGCCAAACGCCCGGGGTGGGGGCCAATGTGCTACAATGTAGCACAGAACCGGAAAACAGGTTCAACAAAAATTAATAAGCAATGGGGGGAAAAGGTGCCTGGGTGGACAAACACCACACAGCACAGACGAGCAGGCCAACCCCGCAAAGGGCCAGGGCCTGCGCTTCTATAAAGTATAAATAACTCAATAATGTTCTAAGATCAACAATCAGGCCAACGCCACAAAGGGCAGGGGCCACGCTTCTAGAAGCCCCAAACTACAAAGTTTGTTGAAATAGACAAACAGGCCAACACCACAAGGGCCGGGGCCAGAATGCAGCTAAACTACAGATTAATTTAAACTGTTAGATTCTATGAACAAACACTAGACAACAGGGGAACCTAGCCTTGATTGTTCCACCAAAAAGAGAAACAAGCTTAGAGCAGCCTTACAAAGAGAAACCAGAGGCCAGCACGCGATGCCGGCCCACACAAGCCAAAACCCCTACAGGGGCCAGCGCCAGGCGCGTCAAAAGAAATAGCCTAAATTAAATGGGAACAGAATATGCAGCCAGGGAAAAAACAGCCAACAACTTTTGGGGGAAACCTGGACAGCCGGTAACCCATCCAGGTTGTGGCGGCATGGACCAGAGGGGGTAACCTCGGGACCCGATGCCCAAAAGTACTACATTTTATGGTTACTGTAATTATGATTATGTTTTGTTATGACCATAACTGTGCAATAAAATCCCACTGCCTTTTATTGCCAACACCTACCCAATGTCTTGCGTACTACCTGGGGGGCAGCGAATAAGCATGGGGACCGGGCTCGGTGTCACCCAGGACATGTTACCTTCCTGAAGGCATATGGGTCCACTGGTTATGGGCAATGCTGCAGGGCCTCACAAAGCGAGGCAGGGTAACCAGTGCCCCATGGCTGGCTAGGCAAGGGAGAGGGGGAGCAGCAGCCCAACAAATGGGACAGCACTTCCCCCTCTCCTCCATAATACTACAAAGGCGAGCACAGTCGCTGCACCAGGAAACACAGAGGGAGGGGCAGGGTGTTAATCAACACCCTGCCCCACCCACACAGGGATGCGAAACATCAGGGCCCACCAAAGGCAGGAAGTGGGCGGGGGAGCTAGGCTCAAGCACCATAAGGTGCAATTAGCTGTCAGCAGATGCTGGCCAGGGGCTGGCACCACAGCCCCCACCACACAGAATTACCCAAGGGACAGCCCATGGGTCTTATGTAATGGCTGCTGCAGCCAAAGACAAATCAGTTTGTGGACCCTGCACGGGGACCCAAACCAAAGAGTATTCTGTTCACTCAGTTTCTCTTCTTCTTTTTCCCAGAACCCTCCCACCCTAAGAAAAAGGATGAGAAGAATGAGAAAGAAGACAGGTCACCGTACGGTGACCACACTTTCGTGGGACAAGAATGGCGGCACGGACCAGAGGGGGTAACTCCTGGACCCGATGCCCAAAAGTACTACATATTATGGTTACTGTAATTATGATTATGTTTTATTATGACCATAACTGTGCAATAAAATCCCACTGACTTTTATTGCCAACACCTACCCAATGTCTTGCGTACTACCTGGGGGGCAGCGAATAAGCATGGGGACCGGGCTCAGTGTCACCCAGGACATGTTACCTTCCTGAAGGCATATGGGTCCACTGGTTATTGGCATAACCCCAAAGCTCTGCTCCATTAAGGGAAGCCGGAATAGCTTGTTTGTGAAAGGTTCACTCCTTTTTGAAGCATTGGCAAAGCCAGTAGGTCTTGCTTTGTAAATGTAGAAATGCTTTGGTCTGCAGTGAAGGGACCGGTTCTAGGAAAACAACAACAGTAACAGTGACAATACAATGAATGAATTAAGCAGAAGTGAAAAAAAAAACAACAGGGAAACATAGCATCACTCAAACCTATCTGAGGAACTTAGAGAGATCCCTTTGCTCCTAACAAATGGCCACTGCTGTTATCAGGCTTTCTATCAGGATGTATCAAGGAGCAGTTGGCAGGCACCACAACCTTTATCTAATTGTAGAGTCAGGATCTCTAGCAAAGTGCTACATCTCTCTCTCTAGCAGTAGGTAAGAACGACACCATTTTGTAATTTGAATAGACTTTGGGCCTCATTACGACCTCAGCAGTAGCCATGCCGCTATTGGCGGCATGGCTGCCGCCGAAATCGCATTCACGTCTGGGTTCCCAGAATGGGGAATTACCGGGCCATTCCGAGTTTGGAGGGCCCGGTTATTCCTCCCTCCAGGAACCCGGGCCCGGACCTTCCCCATTCCCATTTCAGCTCCCATAGGGCTTAATGGGAATGGGAGAGGGAGCAAACAATGGGCTGATTACGAGTGGCCCGTAGTTTGCTCCCTCTTCCCCTCTCGGGACAAGGTAACAACGCCTGGTTTTACCAGGCGTCCTTACCAGGTCCCGCGAGGGGACCTCGTAATGTGGCGGAATGGGTTTAACGGGTCCGCCTCTTTTTGCGGAGCCCGTTAACCCGTTCCGCCAGGGTCGTAATGAGGCCCATTGTTTAGAAATAGATTGGGGATAACACAGTGCCATGCAGCTTTCTAATTTGGATTACCTTACAGTTGTTGATTTAGCATACCTCACTACGCACATGTGTTTATGTATTTCAAAACATCTATTGCTCATATAAACTCTTGCAGAGAGAAGTTAGTACATGTTCAAATAGCATACTCAAATATAGGCTTGGGCAAATGCATTTGGGCGTGCAATGACCCTCAAATACCACGTGATTTTGTTTGCGAAAATTGCAGTATTGTCAGAGGTTAGTCAATGCTGGGATTCCCTGCTCAACTATTTTGTGCTTGTGCAATTACTTACTAGGACACTGCCACAAACAGCTTGTGATTTTTTGGTGAGACCTGTTGTCCTCACTTTCCAGGGGGAATGTCTTACAAGGCCTGTCCTGTGGAATGTCTGTTTTACCTGTCAATCGATACGCAAAGGGAAACACTTTAAAAATGTACTCTCATGGATCTTAGGAATCCTTTTTTCCTTCATTTCTTCATTCCATAGCACCACATATAACAATATTGTGATATACGTAGTATACACCAACTCCACCTTTAGAGATAAGAACTAGGTCTACTCATACTCACACTCTGAGGGGGTAGCTTTCACGCTATGCATGAACATCGAGGCATGCTTCCCATACAGACGGGACTACCAAATGACTCCTCATTTTGCTTACTTCGTCCTGGTCTATGCATCGCATATGCAGCCCTACCCCTTTAGAGAAAGGGCATCTGGCCTGCAGCAAAAATCCATGGACAATCTATGCCCATGCAAATCGCTTTGTGAAAAAGGTGAATATAGACCATTTTTTCCTTTTTGTGTTTTTCTTTTTTTTTTATACTTTCTTTAACCTAAAAGGTTTTTAAAAGGTTTTGTGATCAAACTCTTCGTTTCTGGATTTTTACAGTTTACAGTTTGCAGTTTACAGTTTACTCTACACATGTTCTTTGTTTGTAGTCGCGAGTATTGTGTCCAAGATTTTAGCGGTTGCAGTAACCCATGTAGTACGCCCGCCTCCGATTAACCTGGCCCACCAAATCTCTTCGTCAAAGGTATGTGCCGCTGCTAGCATCGTCTTCATATAAGAATTTCTTGTAAGCTCTACGCCTGGACAAGTTAGGAGTAGGTGTCTTGTGGTTTCTACCACCACTGGGTCTTTGCAGAATCTGCATTTGTTTGCTGTTGCTAGACCTCTTATCTTGAAAATTTCGTTAGTGTGGAGTAAGTTAAAACGAGCTCTTAAAAAAGTGTTCCTCAATTTACGATCAGGATATCTTTTCACAAAGGGTTGGAATTCGTGTAGTTTAAAGGTCATGAGTGGTAAATCGGCCACCAGTTTGTAAGAACCTGCTTGTTCCAAGGTGTTGACCCAATCAAGCTCGTTTAATTTTTTTTGAATTTTCATTGGATTTTCCACCAGGTCTTTTTTTGAGCAATTGATTTTATCCAGTTTCGATTCTTGATCCTTGTACCACTGGGTCAAGACAGCGGAGCAACCACTTTCAGCTTCTGCATTTATCGCTTCTAGTAGTTTCGAGCGTTTTACAAGGAGTAATTTTCTGAAAAGCATCATTGTGTTCCTTTCTACTAGTGCGGTCATCGAGAGCTGGCTCAATTCGCGTCTTTGTGTTTTTATTCCATGTCTGGCTGATCTCTTTGATTGTTTTGCAGCACTAATGTACTTCCTTTGCAGGATCGGTCAGCTCCAAGTATGATCATTGGCTTTTGCTGATGATATTTTGAGACACCTATCTGACTACAACGATTGCTACATAGTACAGAGACATATATGTAGCACATTGACCTGGTAAATAATACCAACATCATCATCTGTGATGATATGTTAGCAATACATGAAATTAATTCATTACACTTCTTTTTTTGTTGTGGTGGTTTTCTGTTTTAATCTAAATTCAGGCTGGATATACCATGAATAGGCTAAAGAGCACGTTGATTCTTCTTTCAGCATAAATGCGGAAATATATATACATAATATTGTGCATTCTCCATATAGCCCTTGATATAATTGTTTCCTATTTGCACGTGCAACTTGGGAAATACTTTTTGGAAGCATCTCCCATATGAAGCTAGTAAATGGGGTTTAATGATAAGCTAAGGAAATCACTCAGAACTTCAAGAGATTGTTGTTTCATTTTCAGTTGTCTATTGATTAACCATTTAAAAAAACATAACAGCATGAATATCAGAAACACAGATTTGTGTGCAGTCTGCAGGTCCAATGCTTAAATGTTTATTGATAGTTGAATAATGCCATGCCCCGTCAATAATAATTGTCAATATTGCCAAACTCATTCACACTCGTTTTGTACATTTTAGCAGGTTTAAAGGCTGACTCAACCCTGCCCATATTGAATCATTTTATCCACATATTACGCAGATGTAGCTGATAACAGGAATATTAAAAAGTTAAAAACAATATGTTTGCTGACAAGTTAAAAGCGTCTCCATTGGAGCACCTTGATCGCTGGCGCTAAAGTCTAGTCTACCCTCCAACAGTATATTGCTATTCCCAACCTTTGGCAAATGTAGGCATCATGCCGATCCTGCTGCCACAACACCCTTCTCAGTTAACGGCACAGCCAAGAAGCCAACCTGTGACATTATGGGGATGGTCAGTGTCAAAACCGCATACTTGCCTGCAAACGTGCACACAGGCAGTCACTGTGATCTCCGACTAATCTCTTAATTGAGCTTTGCTATTGGTTTACCCCTGTAACTAGCGTCAGAGAAGTCACTAGGAGGCTGGTGCTACTAGCAAATACACACAAAGAAACACGCATACAGAAACACACAGAGGCACACAGACAGAGACACAGACACACACAAATGCACATCATGCACACCCAGCTGTGCAAGCAGTGTATCGATGCAACAATTCTACTCTGCCCCAGGTAATAGTGTCAGTTTATTTTCATTTGATTACAAGTAAAGAACCCCAAAGAGTATCACCATCAGAAAAAACATAACACGTGATCAAATAAAGCAGAACCATTTACAAGTTGTTTTCATTACACTAACAGATAAGGAGTTGTCCACCTGTGCAAGATAATGGTTTTCATGACTTTATATTGGAAGATATTGATTGTATTGCTTTCTTTCTTACTTTAATTATTTGTATAGCACAGTGTAAGACCCATAGGCATGCGGAAGCTGACAAACAATGAAGCAGGCGGACATTAAAGCACGAAAACTAAAGGGGAGAGCTCAAGTAGAGAACACCAAAAGAGAAGCCAGGAGAAGAAATCAGGTGAACAGCCATGTGTTTAGCTTGTTTTTATTAATGGTTCTAGCTTATTCTGGAATCTAAGATTGGATGGAAGGTCATTCCTGGCCTTAGGGGTAGCAACTGAACAAGCCCCCTTTCCTGTCTTCCTAGTTCTGCATCTGGGATTCACTAGACATTTTTGATTATTGGATCTGAGAGCTCTGCTGGAGGCCTTTTCCACAATTAATTCCTTTAGATAGCAAGGCATAATGCCCAAAGTACACTTGAATGTGATCACTAGGAGGCGAAAACATATTTGCGCCTCCACTGACAGCCAGTATAAAGCTCTTCTAGCCGCTGTAACATAATTACATCTGGACAAGCCCATAATTACCCTGACAGCGCCATTTTGTATTACTTAAAGTCTGCTGATTTCTGCTATGTTAAGACCAACCAGGAGACTACAGCAATAATCCTGTTTAAAAGCATTGATTCTGCTAGAGGGACATCCCCAGTCTAATTTCCCATCTTTGTACAGACCCACCCCACAATTCTGGAAGATAAATAGTATAATTCTCAAAATTCGAAATATATTCAAAATAATTGACTCAAGTTAGACACAGGCAGGTTCCAGCATTTCACCATGGAGATAATCACAATATTAATATATCAAAAAACGAATAATCACCACAAAACATGTCACTGCCTATATGAGTCTCACTATTGTCAGTTAACACAATGATTGATTTTAAATATTCTGTGTACATGCTACATTTTAAAAGATACTTTACACACTAATAAACCCCTCTACGTTTGTTTCTATGTAGAATACATAATTTCTTTCAATTATATCATTGCTGCTTTTTGGATATTGTATGCATTTGTCAATTAAAACAATTTCCAGACTCTTGCTTTTCTCCAGTATGATAGCAGAAAAGAATACTTAAAGCAATAACATTTTTCATAATATGTTCAACTTGACTCCACTGTGGAGGTGCGAGATAATGAATGTATTGGTTGTGTGCAAGTTACTTAAATATAAACAATGATTATCAACTTCCATTTGGCTCCTGCAGGTTTGAATTAGAAAAATAATGCTCCCAGAATAGTACACTCTTCTCTGAACACATGCGTATGTGGTCATCTCAGAATATGTGTGTGTGCACGTACAATCTATCCATGTATAACATTTACTTGCACAATCCGTATAACAGCTCTGTCTGATGATTGTTCTGTCTGTTCTTCCTTGTCTCGCCCCTTAATGTGCCCCAAACCCCACAATACCCATCACCACGCCCCCTCCCACGTACAAGACAAACCCCCAAACAAATGCACCTGCTGTTTAAGGTAACGTTCAGTGAAGTGCACGCTACAATTGCTTCCTACACTTTTATTTTAAAACGTACCCATAACAGAATGGTTTCTTTTTAAAATAAAATTATAGGAACAGTAGAACTTAATGAAAAGAAGTATAGGAGCACCGCTCCCAACCTCTCCCGCCCACTTCGACCAGTCACTTGAAAAAACTGCAGAATCGGCGTCAGGCCTATTTGCTGTATCTTAACTGTGAAATGTACCTTATTCACTTAATCTGATTAATCCGTTATTGCTTCAGAAATTCAAGGGCTCTAAGCGACTGTTGTCCCCTCCCCCCGTTCCCACCGTCCTTTAGCAATTTGAAACACTTGCCTGTGTATAGGCGCTTTGTTAAATAAACATTACCATACCATACCAGAAGAACCCACTCTCCGAACAGGTTCTCTAGACAGACATGATAACACTGATCCTGTAGTTTGCTGTTCTTATCGCTTGACGTGCTATGCACCCTGAAGTAAACTGCACTAAGAATGGGCACGTGTGGCTGGCTGCCATATCGTGAAGAAGATGTTGGGGGAGGCGAGAGTTGGTGTGCTGCTGCATACTGGGACCTTCTGTGCTCTCCCCACCTGTTGCTTTACCCTAGCGAGGTGCAGTCTGTTGCAGTGCATTGCAGTGCAAATATCTTGGCAACCGTGCATCCTAAGCATGGACCTCGAGATGTGTTCCTCGTGTCAGGACTGGTCCTTCTGCAACCACATTGATGTTTTGACGATTTCTGGCAACTGTCTCCTGTGTGAAGGTGTTGAAATCCAGGAAAAGGGGTGGGTGTCCAAATGTCATGTAGCCAGTAACATTTGGAGTGAGTGTCCTAACAAGTAACAATGCAATATTTGGTGCACATTGGTGAAACAGCATGGAATTGCCAAGCCAAAAACCCACAAACAAATGTTGACCTGTGCTGAAATCCGGAGAACAGAGTGGGGTGTCCAGATGTCTTTTAACCAGTAGTCTAAGCAGGGTGCTAACAGGTAACTATGCAAAATGTGGTGCAGATTGGTGAAACAGTGTGGAATTGTATAAGCAACAACGCTTGTCCAAGCCACAAACCCACAAACACATTTTGACATGTGCTGAAATCCAGGAATGATAAAATATGATTAGTTAGTTAGAGTGCGCCTGCACACAAGTTTTTCCAGGTGCGGTAAATGGTTTGGGGTGTCCAAATGTCATGTAGCCAGTAATGTCCGAAGGGTCCTAATAGGTAACAATGGAACATTTGGTGCAGATTGGTGAAACACTGTGGCATTGTGTAAGGAACAATGCTATGCCACAAATCCTGCCACAAACAAACACATTTTTTCTTTTCTATATATAGTTAGTGCTTTTGTTTAGTATATTCAGTCTACAACTGGGTTGCAGATGCAACCTTCTCCAGCCAAAATATGTAATTTGACAGCATCCTTGTCCTGTCAAATTACACATAAATCATAAGGTATTTCAAACATAACCATTTGCAACCAAACTCTCCATATAACCAGCGCCCAGATACCCCCGGGTTTAGTGTGTTTAACAAATGCCTAAATAAATGAATACATAACGAAATAAATAAATAAAATGAGTGACTTTAGAGATGTAACACTTAGTATTGGTTTCTAAGAATAGGATGAATTATCTGGATGTATTTCAGTTTTCACAAACACATCATTGTGACTAAACTTACTCTGGCTGCATAATTTATGCCTGACATCACTTTAGATAATAGCGGTTTGACTAGGCTGTACCCCATGAAAGGACGTGTTGGCGTGAGTCAGCAGTTCTGCTTAACAGTGCTTAATTTTACAAAAATGCAGTCTTCATTAAAGTGCAGAAAATGCTATACCTTTTAAACTGCTCATCTAAATACAGAAATGCATTGTGTTGTAAGGAAATAACAGCTCACTTTATGATCAATGTAGATGAGGGAACACAGGGCATTTTAGGTACACTGCACCTGTGTTCCTTATCTCAAATTGCATTCCCATGTCCTCCCAGCCCACTATTCTTCCTGAGTTATCCTGATCAGTGGATAGGGACACTTTTGAGTTACATTGGGGTTTATATGCCACTTCATCTCATTTGGACAAAGCCAGCCAGGACCCTCTCTCTGGAGCTGCTACTCACAGCACCGTCATTGCTCTGCCAGCTGCTTAGGCTTACTCACCTGTCTCTGTAAGGGCATCTCTCTTCTGACTGCAGGTGATTAGTCCTTCCAAATGGTGTCAGCTCTGCTTCACCACTTCTAGTTGGTTGCAAAATCTTCCAAGATTCATCTCCCTTTTTCAATTCCTTCTCCTATTCTTCCCTGCTAATTTTATAATGATCAACTCCTCCCCAACCTTGTGACTAGGTGTGGCTTTCCCGAGTACAAGACCAGATGTGAGGTATAATTCCACTCCTCATGAAAATAAGTCAGTTTCGATGTTATGCCCTATTTCTGGAATGACATGTGTGAGATAAATGATAACTATAATCTGTAGAACTGTGTACACAGTTACATGTGCAAAGTGAAGCTGTCCGGTGTACAATGGAAGAGATAGGTGTTTTTTCCAATTGTTTGCCTAATCTTTACATGGCATCCTATGTGAATGTTGACATGGATTCACAGATGTAATTTCTATCTACAAAATGCAACTTGTTTCATGGGGAACAGAGATTGCATAACAGACTTGATTACAATTGTGATTCAAAAATGTACATATGTTGTTTCTGAACATTTTTCAGTGTGGAGTTTCTTACCTTAGTCACTACAGGTCACTGTTGACTACCCTGCATAATAGGAACATATGTCAAGACCAGATTCCTTTTGCTCGGCACAGAATTCAATAACCTTTCAATGACTTTGGCTACTGGAGTTTTTATGATGTCTGGAATTTGATGGATGGAAACAGGTTTCTTTGCAGTTCTATTTACCAGCTCAAACATCTGCTGATGATCAGGCTAGCCTGCAAGACCAGTTTAGACAGACCCAAGGCCCTTATGTGGGCTCTTCATGTTTTGTATTCTGCATTCCTTAGCAAGAGTTTCAAACACTTTCTAGTTAACCTTAAGCAACCACAGAAATATGTGAATAAAACGTTTCAGTGTCACATACACAATGTGATTCCAAGTGAACTACGATGCAGAATAAAATTTAACTTGGGATTATGGTAAATTTTTCTACCTGATATTTTGTACTGTGTACATGAGAATTCCCAAGTGTGTTTGTTCATTTCCTAGTGAATTTCACTATTAACAAGAACATGCTATATCTTAAATCATTTGATCCCATGGTAGCCTGCCGGTCATGCCCAAGAAATGTACTTAGACAGCCAGTCTATTGATCTAAGAAGAGTTAGGGGACTCTCGCCATAGTGGCTAGAAGAGTCTATGAGTGTATCTGGCTTTTTGGTCCCACAGAAGATCTGATGACACAATGACATCAAAGATAAGCTCCATCTGAGCTCCAGGTACATATAAACGCACTAATTCGGTGGATGTCTGGCTCAGACATGGCTATCCATCCACAAACGTTAGAACGCAGCTGCGACCTGTGACAAAATTCAGTCTGGTTGTACACGTAAATGTTTTTAAGCCTACTCACTCCAGAGTTGCCTCAGCACCTCTGCCATTGGAATACAGCAACAACCTACGACAACATTTCGATTTAGCTGGACCGATAATGAGTCTTTGGCAGTAGCATGCACTTGTAACCCCTTCAGCACCCACCCACATGCCTGACCTCTTGGACTGCTTTCCGGAGCCTAACCAGCCCATCCAATCCCTAATCTTGGTCATATGCACACATGCATTCTAAACTCCTATGATAATATCCCATACACTGGACTGCGGTCCCCGGGGGTGTTCCCACCACAATCGTGTTGAGACTATAGAAAAGGTAAAAGGTGCTTTATAAATGACAATTACAATTAAAATAACAAATATCAGATACATTTTCACAACACATTGGGGTCTAATTTACAAAAGGTTTAGCGCAGCACAAAGTGACTTTATGCCGCAAACGTACACATTCTGGCATGCTAAATGGGGTTTTCCCAATGAACAGATCAGACTTCGCACTGGCCCTTCAAACTTATTGCTGAACGTATGCATGGAAAGAGCCAGTGTCTTCACCAGGTCTTGTGCTGCATACTAGAACATGTGCATAAGCACATGTACATGTACATGCCACACAGATTGCAGTCAAGGGAGAGAGCTATATCACACCAGGAAACATTGGAATGCCATCAATATGCAGTTGATCTTTGATGACAAGGGACATTTCATGCATATGAATTGCAATTATCCAGGATGCAAGCATGATAGCTATATCTTCTGCCATTCCGCCATATACCAGAACCTTGCATCAGGAACCTTTGAAAACACCTCGCTTGTGGGTAAGTATCAACTATCACGCACACACAAGCAGTCACTTGACACAAAGGAACACAAGTAATGACAATACATGCAGTTACTAACCATTTCGTTCTAGGTGACAGTGCCTTCCCGCTGTCACCATGCTATTGACACTGATCAGGAATCCAGCCACCCAGGAGAGGCGTGCTACAACTCAGCACAAATAGCCACTAGGAGCATAGTGGAGCAAACAATCAGAGTGCTCAAGTCACACTTTAGGTTCCCTTGACCATTCAGGTGCCGTATTGCTATATGCACCCCCTGAAGTATGAAAATCATTCTGGCATGTTGTGTCTTGCATGATATTGCCACACATCATAGCATGGAAGTAGAGCTGCAAGAGGGCCTCTGCCCTTATGCACAGTCCCCACCCATGCCCTAGCAGGCCAAAGGGCATAGGGATAGGGCACAAATAACTAGGCAGCACAAACCTACTTCTCATGAAATTGCAATCCCTGTGGAACACACACAACCAAGCCACATCCCTGATGGCCTTCAGAGATGCAATCGTGCAAGTCCAGTTTGCCCATAACAACACCCTGAGAATGTGCCTCTTCGAATGGCAAAAAGTGTGTGCCCTGTGACATGAAAAGTACAATCCCACCCCATCACCATCCATTACATAAATTGCACAAACCATGGTCATTTCCATTTAAAGTTGAAACGGAAGTTTCCATGTTACAGGCCCAAAATAAAAACAAATCCAAAGCCAGTCCCTGGCACAATGTCCTCATACCATGTGTTTCCCTGAGTTGCATGCATCAAGTGCTATAAACATGGCTCACCTGACTGCCATCTTCATGATGGATCATTTTGCACCATTGCTGATGGCTCTGCTGCCTCCACTCACCACTGCATTGTGTGTGCTCCTGCAATGGGGAAAATAAACAGAACTCACAGAACACACAAACATACACAAATAATGTAAGGTTACACACCTCTCACCATCATATTTCATGATCACATCAATGGGAACACAACAGCAACATTAGACATGACACATGAGAAAGACATTTAGGCCTCGCACACCCGTACCTCACCAGCAATGCAACGCATACTTAACACATCATTCACATGCATACTTGTCATCTGGACCATCCTCTTACTTGGATTGTATTTTGCAAGCCCATTCAACATAAGGTGGCTACTTGACATGACAAATGACAGGAGTGTAAATGTTATGCCACTCCAAAAACAAGCCACTACATCGGCCCTCACCAAAAACATGTGCACAGGAACATCCGAAGGAGACTGACTCCAAGCAGCAAGTTGTGGAGGTGCAGCCAGTAACACAAAGCACATGCATAGTTGATTAAGGAGATATGCGCACACTTATGAAGGACAACTCACATCTTCATTGACAGTGACCATCACCCAATCATAACCATATTTATTTAGACATGCTCAATCCTAAGTGTGCCACATCCTGCCACTATTGGGACACATATGTCACCAGCCATGTAAATGCATGACAGTGCACAACCTTACCTGGTGGTACTGCTGGTGTGTTGTGATTCCCACACCACATCCACCTAACACTTGGCCTACGAATTGGTACTAATAGGGTCAGTGTCCAACAGAGGGAATAGGGACTTGGGTAGAAATAGGGGGCTATGGGTGTCCTCTCAGGTAGTGTGGGCACTGGATGAGGCAAAATACCTGAAATGATGTTGGAAACTGTTTGGACAAGCTCAAGGAGTCTGTCTGAAAGACTGAACTCATACACATCAAAGTTGAATGGAATGCGCACCTGTATTTGGAAGGCTGGAGCAGTCCACAACACAATGGCCCTCATTCTGAGTTGGGCGGTAAGGGATACCGGGCACCGGTAAGGAGACCGGTAATCCCTTATCGCCCAATTCTGAGGTCCCTTAGCAGGCACCGCAACAGACGTGTGGTTCCTGCAATGGGCAGGCCCGTAATTAGCGCCTTCCCCATTCCCATTGAGCCCATTGGTGACTCAAATGGGAATGGGGAATGGTCAGGTGAATGGGGATTTACCGGGTCCCCACCGGTCAAAATGTCCCTGTAAGTCCTCATTCACCCAGACCGGACACGGACCCGGGTTTGGAGGCAGCCATGGCGCAAATAGCACCATGGCTACCTCCAAACTCGGAATGAGGGCCAATGTTAGTTGACTCCACTGAGCATGGCTGCAAGTCCCCCAGCTCAGAAATGTGTCCAGTTGTATGAGCAGTTGAGTCACTGCCCTCTAGAGCACAATAGCCCTGATATGAGGACAATAAAAATACAGCCCACCTTAGACGTAAAAAAATAAAAATAAAATCTATGCTCCCGCCATGGGCACATGGACACCCGGGTGCATGAAGATGGGTTGCTCGTAGAACGAGGATAGGGGCTTGAGGGGACATGGCCAATGGCATCACCTTCATGGATCAATTGGAACCCCCATCTTGTGGTAGATCCTGGGATGGTGCATTCTGACCACGCAATGCCAAAGCCTGTTCCTCATTGGCTAAGGGTACTCATGAGAGGAATGCGTGCATGAGGGCCCCGATTGCGACAAGGTCCTGATGATGGCTATCGTGAGTGTCAAAAGAGTCTGCATGCATGGTAACTCTTGATGTCTCCAACTGCATGTTGAGAGTTTTCTGCAAGGCAGAAATTTCCTGGTGGTGGAGTGTCCTTGAGGTTTTTGGTTCAACACACCATTTATACAAATTTTATGAAACCACTCCCTGCCCAGCCATTTTTGACAGCATCATCCTTTTCAAGTAAAGTAAACAACCTTGGCTGCATCTGGCAAGCATCTATGGGCTGAAATGCCCATTTCTGTGAGGTGGTTAAGTCTGTGTTTTATCAACTCAGGCTTCTAAAATATATTTTTCCACTTATTTCTGAATCAGATCAGGCCAAACTCTAGACTAGGTTACGGCAGCACTCTTATTTTGGGAGAAACTGAGAGCCAACTTAGACAACTAGAGGTGGCCCAAAATGCTGCTGTCATGTGAATATACAACCTAGAAAAAATGACTCCTATATCCATCTACTGAAGGAGATTGCATTGGTTGCCTGTGTCTTATACATAAGTGTATCTATGGAACAGCACCTGAGTACCTGATCAAAACAATAAAGCCTTATCTGCCCACATGAGCTCTGCGCTCATCTGGTAAAAACATGCTGTCTATTCCGTTTTCTCATTATGTTTCCCAAGGTGATTGCTGTTTTTCTAACAGGGGCCCCCTCCTTTGGAATCTACTTCCAGAGGACTTGTGGAACATTAGCTCCATCACCCTTTTTTGAAAAATATGAAGACTTACTTGTTCTAGTGACTTTCTATCATGTCTAACTCTGTAAGGAATTTTCACACTAGCACCTAGATACAGGTTTCTGCTTGGTTCCAAAAGGATATGTGCTTTATAAATTCTATATCAATCAATCAATCAATCGACACAAGGGGATTGTCACCTGGAGATTCTCACCAGGCACAGTACCCCAGGATGCCATTTTGCCAAATCTGCCTTCTCCTCCTCATCCACTGCGTTTGCACCTGCACAAAGTCAGACAACAATATTCTGAGGCCTACCGAACTAGCTGAACATGCATATGTGAATTCAAATGCATGCAAACATAATGGGCCAGCCACAAATACATCAGACATTGAAAATGGGCATTCAGAAATGTGTAATGCACAAATGACTAACACGCAATGCTCTGTGCAATCATGTAAGTGTAAATTAGGTCTGGCATCAAGCCACGGATTGGAGAATTAGACAACCATACATACACACATGAGAGTGGAAGGTCAAACAGTAGACACATGGAATTCCATGCTAAATTGATGAGCCCCTCATCACTACATCTATGCCTACTTACAACATCTGGAAGTATCACATCTTCTCAGGCTGACAAAACCTGCATGCAGCAAATTGTGTCACCAAAATCCCCATCACCCTCTTCACCAGGTTGTTGAAGGCCAGATTTGTGGTTGCCCACGCTCACATGCGTCTTGACCATGTGCGAGGAGAGTGAAACATGGATATGACTAGTGCACTTGCATGATCAGTGAATAATTGACACTCCAAAAGTGAATGAACATCACTTGTCAAATATCTTTTTGCCAACCACTTCAACTTCTGACTGGAACACACTCTCATGCAACTCTTTAGTGACATTGTTGCTCATCCATGTCCACTTGCCGCCAGGGCTCCAAACTGCTCCCACCCACTTCGACTACTGTCCACAAGCATGTCACTAGGAGTGTGTCCAATGACATGTGTCTTGTAGGCCATTGCCACATGTAGCAACAATTCTAAAGCATACTACATACAGTAATGTGTGCAGTTAGATCAATGTCAACCAGACACATGGTCCAAGCATCCACCTTCCAGAATGCACAACATGCAATGAAAGTGTAATAGATGTGTACATGTATGAATTACTTTAGTACTTATGGATGGGTAAGACCACAACCTACTTCAATACAACATATGATCGCACATCATATATGTGTTGCGGAAACCATATATATCATGCACATATCACACTCACCTGATGTGGCTGCATTGGTGTCCATACCTCCCATGCCAACCACCTTCGCACTGCTAATGAGGCCACTGGCCGACCTCTTCAAATGGAGTCAGCTCATCCACATGTGGTGATCCACCTCCAGAAGCCTGGGCAGAGGCCACATTGCTGCCAAGCTTTTCTTTGTCCCACCTCATGAGGTCACCCATCTTGTTGTGGACCTCTTCCACTGTGTGCCTCTCCACACCACAGGCATTGATGAGATCTGTGACCTTCTGTCGCATCCTCCACCACTGGGTCAAATTAAGGGTACTGCCAGTCCAAGGGTACAAGTCGCCATTGTGTTCCTTGATGCAATCAGTGAGGATAGTTAGCTCCACATCTGTGAAGCGATGTTTCCTTGGTGGCCCTGCTTCCTTCACCTGTGCCTCTTCATAGGGTGCCTAGTGGGCCTTGTTGGTACTGGGGCACCTCTAAGCTTACCACCATATTTAGCAGGTGGACTCTTCATCTGCCACTATCCCCATCCTCTCTACAGAGCCCCCTCGCTCATTGTGCAAGCCATGTTCATGGCAAGGTACATGCAAATCTCTCCACCTTCAAAACAATGTGGTACCCCCTACATTACGCCCCCCTCCGTGCATGGCAAGAAAATCTGCATGGTACATCCTGAATATCACTGCCTCTGCGCACACCAGGGAGAGCACATGCAGGTTGGAGGTGCTTGTTAGCAGATTATTTACAGAGTTATGCTCATATGTGCACTGTGTGTGGCATAAAATGTATGTGCATAGGGCCCTTCCTCTGATTTTGTTACTGAATGAACGTGGATGAAGTTGAGCCACCTGTACCTTGCAGTTACTCCTGCCTTGTTTCATATCTTGCCTTCTCCAGCCATATTTTGCCTCCAACCCTCTACATCTCCTGCTACCTTGTAGTGTGTCAATTATTGCTGACCACTAGCAGTGCCTTGGAGTGCCTGGTATACCCCCATACCCTATTCTTCTGTGGCTCTCCTGTCAGTCTCTTTGACCACCTCATCTGCCATTTAAGGACTTCCATATCTCTATACCACCACCACATCAGCTCCACAATGCGCATATTGAGTCATGTTGGGGTTTGTTTGATGTAGGCATGTTGGCATTACTTTGATTCACTTGCCCATATGGCCATGTAGGTATGTGTTTCACCAGAAGGAAAGGGGCCATTGTAAGGGTGGGGGTAGCAAGGGATGGTTACCTGATGCCATTCCTTGTGCAGGGGCTTTGCTTGTTTTCTGTCTGTGTATCAGTGTTGTCTGAGCATGTTTTGTAATGTGTGTCTAATGGTGGTGATGTGGGGAGACATTTGGAGATGAGAGGTATATTTCATGATGATGTTTTGGGGCTCTTATTGAGGATGGGTACTCATTTATTTAGATGCCTGGCCAAATGTTCCACAGAGCAGGGAAGTTTGGGGTATCTGTTGACAGCTCATTAACCTTTTTCCATTCATTTCTCAAGATTTCATTTTCTTGTACATCATGTTTTTTTATGCTACCACATCTGCTTATTTATTTATTTATTTATTTATTTATTTATTTATTTATTTATTTATGTATTACATTTATATAGCGCGCAGGCAGCCCAGGGGCATTGTGGCGCTGTTACTTGCAAAGGAACTTAGTTACAGGTACAGGTATAGGTTGTTCCTTGGGTTACAGTGAGGCAGGATCCTGTGTCAAGCGATAAGGAGAATCATACAACAGAGTAGGTGTTTAGGTGGCCCTTTGACACTTGCCATGTCCATTTAATCACACTTCCAAAACAGCTATGGCTTATTGGCATTGTGGATGACGCTAAGGGATATGGTCTCACCCTCATTCACTGGGCTCCACCACACATGTGGACTATGGGCCACATAACGAGGCTGGCAGTAGCTGTGCCTGTAGGACAGGTATGGCTTCAGCCGGTATTCATGTCTTTCCGGCACACAGAAAAGGGCAATTACTGGGTCAATACAACCTTGCCGGACCAGGTAATTTCCCTTTTCTGGGCACCAGAATAAATGATTACCCATTCCCATTTGAGCCCAATAGGGCTCAAATGGAAATGGGGAGGGTGGTAGCACCGTTATGTCATGCTCAGGGGATCCAGTACGGCCACCAGGTCGGACCTGATGGCTGCAAGGGCACCCACGAGCAGAACTTGCAGTATGGTGGTACGGTAGCAACGGTGCCGGTAGTGCTCCTGGCACCATTGTTGCATTACCGCCATACTTATAATGAGGCCCTATGTGTCCCTACATGCAAGCGGTATGGGGGCCCATCCAGTGAGCTGTTGTCAGGCAAGTGTTGTAGCCAAATTACACGCAAGTGTGTGTGGTCTTCATAGGTGGATAGAGGATTCATCATGGACCTCTGCAAGCAAGATGTTTCATAGGATATTTAGTCAGTCATGTCATATTTCATCCAACTCCTGGTGCCAATAGTGTGCACTGAAAGAGCAAGAGTGGGCATTGGGTGCTGTGCATTTGGAGTGCATTATAACACATCATTTTCATTATTATTATTAGTGTGATGCAGCAGCTTGTTGGGGCAAGTACTGTGTGGTAGAGGAGTGGGTGTGGAGTGATGCAGCTGTTAGGGCACACATTTATGAGTGTATTGGGCCGTAGGCAGACTTGTGGGTGCTGCCTTAATGTAGGGGGATGCAGCACAGATTAGTGTGGGTACTGGGCTGAGGGCAGACTTGTGGGTGCTGCTTCGATGTAGGGGATTGGGGCACAGATTAGTGTGGATACTGAGATGAGGGTGGAGCTGTGGGTTCTGCCTTGATGTGGGGGTTTGGGTGCAGATTAGTGTGAGTAATTGGAAGAGGGAGGATGTGTGGGTGCTGCCTTGATGTATGGGATTGAGGCCCAGATTAGAGTGGATACTGGGACTAGGGGCACTTGTGGGTGCTGCCTTAATGTAGAGGGTTGGGGCACAGATCTGTGTAGGTACTGGGATGAGGGGGGACTTGTGGGTGCTGCCTTGATGCAGGGGATTGGGATGGAGATTAGTGTGGGTAATGGGATGAAGACAGACTTTTTGGTGCTTCCAAATGTAGGGTGTTGGGGCGCAGATGAGTGTGGTATTGCAATGAGGACTTGTCGGTCGCAGGAGAGAAGTGGAAGTAATGGAGATTACTTTTTTCCATGGGTCCGGCGCAAATGTTCTTGCACCACGCTGTATTCTGTTTGCATTCGAGGCGTGTTGATTTTTCTTTGTGCTGCAAGTTTCTTGATACTTTTGATTCCATGAACATTTGTTCTGTGCAATGTTCTTGCTTGCGCTAACAACTTAGGACAAACCTAGCATTTGTTTTGTAAATCAGACCCATGGTATCCATATTATAAGGACATGTTAAAAAATCAAGTTCTTTTAATGCTTCAGAATTGTGATAATTAGTGTTGTGTGATCCAGGTTGGGTTGTTATGTTGATAACATATTCCAGGTGCTTGAGCCTTGTCTTTTTGTTTCATAAAAAACACATTTAAATATATTGCATTGTCAAAATGTAATCCGCATCAACTAGGCAATAACTGAAGAAATGCTTTGGCCCTGTGGTGTATTGAATTCCCATTTAATCACAGTTCTCAGCATTTCCCCAGCACTGGTAGCCAGTCGCTAAGTTCAAAACAAGAACACTTTGCAATGGCATTATTTTATCAGGTCAGTAAGCACAATGTGCAATCCAACAAGAGGTATAGTTTGTGATTTTATTTTAGGCCATAATTATTTGCTTTCTGACACTCGTACAACTAACTTTTATAAAATATAGTATAATCTCCCACATTCACATATCTTCCTGGTTGGATCAAATGTATCATAGTTTGCTCACATCCTGGTTCCATCTAGCCACTTGCAAGAAGTCCCTCTAAACTCCTGTCTCTGCAGTGCTGTATGGGCCCTGCCATTTTCTAATTCCATTGCCCGGTGGTCCTTCCCTTTTCCCTGTTACAGCAAACATGACTTCCCTTTTAACATTTTTATTCCATGAGGTCATATGCACCTTCTGCTTCACACTGACCCCGCTTTTACACTTTATATGCAACCATCTTTAAAAATGTATTGGGAAAGATTTACAAAATGATTTTCCAATAGGAAAATCCTATTGAAATGTGCTTTGTGAATAAGGCCTTTTGTCTTTAGTTTTATTTTTTTATAATTCGCTCTTCTATCCTTCATCAGTAAAATCAGACTGACCTTTATTTTACTCATCCTGACTGCAAGAAGATTGATAATTAAATCCTAGACAATCTCTATACTCATAAAAAAATGACTGCTTGATTCTTCCTTTTCTGACCCTTTCTGTTTGCCAATAAACAATTCACTCTTTAAAAATGATTTTTGTGAAGTGATTTTTGTGAGTTGTGGTACAACTTACCTTTATACAGCCATTTGTTTAATTAAATAAGGTCTTTCCATCTAGGGGACACACCCAGCCTACTACTTCCTTCCCAACACACCATGCTACAAATTCCCCCTATCTTTCATCTTTACCAAAATTCTCACTGGTTTCCTACTCTCAAGTAGAGATCTGGAGTGACCTCTGGCACACTTATGATGAACCTACTTAATCCTTCAGGAGTCTTTATTTTGCAAACATCATAGTGAATGACCCAATCCTAGAAGGGCCCCTACGAAATGGCCATGAGATTATTTGCTTAGTAGGAGCCCACAGTCTTTGAATGGGGATGAACCCTTGACATTTGTGAGTGTAATTACCGCCACCAAGAGTATTTTCCGAGCAATCAACTGGATTTGCATAACCCAGAATTGGAAACCTTTAGATAATTGAATCCCAGCAGCATGGTGTTGGATAGATACATTTCACTGACCCAACCAATTAGCCTGAGGCATGAGGATCCACTGCGGCACTGAGCAATACACAATTTCCCTATGCCTTGGATGGTAAATCACCCACTTTCATCATCCGTTTCAGTAATGCTATTGCGCTATTTCTCCCTTACCCATATGTGCAGCCTCATAACTCTTCGCTGTGCCTCTCCAACCAATACACCGGGTGCCATATCACACAGTAAGGCCAAACTATTAAGTCCCTGTGACTTGGCCCCTGTTCTCACTATGTCTGAGTCTAATTCTTTAGCCTGCAACCCAAATGTCTTGCCCTTACACCATTCTGTCCCTTGCTTTACCCTGCTAAAAACAAGCGGGGTCCTGGGAGTCCCTCTGCCGGACATTAGCCCTGGTTACGAGAGACTTACCCAGAGTCTTCAGCTCACTATCTTTCACAGAGTAGACATATCCAAGACATATCAGTCTTTGTCGTGCCCTAGGGCAGTCCAGTACTGAAATGCTAGCCAATTCTCCCCTGAACAAGAATATCAACAGCAACCCCAGACACATTTTTCAGTCTGGTTTGGAACTCATCAGTAGTGTGGAGCTGTGCCTCTCTAAGAATAGTGAGCAAGTGGTCCAAGTTGGATTCCCCTAGTAACTTAAGCTGAGACCCAAAGTTACTTTAATATGCAAAAAACAATGGGAGTCCTGGGAGTACCTCTGCCAGACATTAGTCCTGGTTTCAAGAGACTTACCCAGAGTCTTTAGCTCACTATCTTTCACAGAGAAGAAATATCCAAAACATATCAGTCTTTGTCCTGCCCTAGGACAGTTCAGCACCAAATGCTAGGCAATTCTCCTCTGAACAAAAACACCAACAGCAACCTCAGACACGTGTTTCGGTCTGGTTGTACCTCATCAGTAGGGTGGAGCTGTGCCTCTCTAAGAATAGTGAGCAAGGGGTGCACGTCTGGATTCCCCTAGTAAGTTAGGGTGAGACTCAAATTTACTCAAATATGCAAAAAACAAGGGGGGTCCTGGGAGTCCCTCTGCCGGACATTAGTCCCAGTTATGAGAGACTTACCCACAGTCTTTAGCTCACTATCTTTCACAGATGAGAAATACCCAAAACATATCAGACGCCCCTTGTTAATTTGCATGATTTAAGCAGCTTTGGGTCTCACCCTAAGTTACTAGAGGATTCCAGACATGGACCCTTGCTCACTATTCGTAGAGAGTCTGGATTCCCCTAGTAACTTAGGGTCAGACCCAAAGTTACTTAAATGATGCAGATTAACAAGGGGGTCTGATATGTTTTGCACATTTCTCCTCTGTGAAAGACAGTGGGCTAAAGAATCTGGGTAAGGCTCTTGCAGCCAGGACCCCCCTTGTTAATTTGCCCTGGCTTTACCCTTTCATCACTCAGCCACTAGAAGATCATCCTACACTGTGCCTGGACTTAACAACTGGTGCTCTATCCCTCTGCATTCGCCTAGTTCACTTCTAGTTGTGCTTCCATGCATGCTACTGATTTACTATGGATCAGAAAAGGCATATCAAAATATGTACCTCATATGTTTTGAGTGTCTTGCTAGAAACGTCTTTGCATTTTAACATAAAGATCACTGTGTATAACTGACTGCCAATCACAATAAAGACAAGTCAAAGATCTGGAATTTGTTTGAAATGAGGGAACATCTGTCTTCAGCTAGGTCTTGACAACTCCTAGGGCATTCTGACATACAGAGCCACTTCTTGCTTGAAATGCACGGCATTTCACGAAGTTAAGCCAATGAAAATAAAGCTCCATTTTATTCACTATTTTACCAATGCTGTAAAAGAGCATCAATAAGATATTATATAAACAGAAGGAGAAGAGCAGTGGCGTGATGAATCAACCAGCAAATGCGGAATGCTGCTATATTCTCATGCTGAAAGGCGGGGGAAGACGCATCCACATCTCTCCCAGATGTGTACACCGACAGCCAACAGCCTTATGGACTGATAATGCCGCTTCTGGCAACAGTATAACTATTAACCTGCTCACAATTGTGAAACTTGGAATTCTGATTGCACGGCCTTGATAAAGACCCTAAATGGGTCGAAATGCATGCTGGCTTACAGTCTCTGATTATTAAACAATGTCTCTTGAACTAAGATACAAACGACTTGGATTGGATTAACCCATTAGTGCAAAAACATAAGGCATGTTTGTCAATCATTTTGGATCCATAAATAGTATTCAGCCAGTATGAGAAATGTTGGAATTAATGGACTTAGTGAATAAATACATAAATAAATACATTATAACAATACAAATTCAATTTCTCCAGGTAGGCAAACAACACTGAGATTTCTTTCACAGATTTGACTGTACTCAAAGGTCCCTTATAGATTTGCTGTGGCTGCTCATTATAGCGTTGGCCTACTGCACAGATGAGGCCCATCACCACAGAGACTGCAAACCCATTGCTGCTGGACGTAGCATACTTGCAATATGATACCCAGAGTGTCTACCTTAGTAGTGCATGCTCACCTTTTAGGTCAACATGACCCTTGCAAATATGTGTACAACAAATGTTACTGAACTATTTCATCAAAGATAATATTGAGAAAAAACTAAATAATATGAAAACAAATCACCACAATAATGATTCAATGCTTTAATGTAAATGTGCATCAAAGCGAGGAGAACCGATGTGATTAGCCAATGCATTATGGACTGAGTCCATCATCAGGGCTGTATCTACATAGACAAGAGAAAAACATGAAAAGAGGAGAACACAATAAAATGATGGGATCATTAATTGAAGATGTACTGAAGTCGAAATATGCACAACATTGTTAAACGCATGTTTGGGGTTGCTGTTGGTAATCTTGTTCAGAAGGGAACTGCCTATCATTTCGGTGCTGGACTGCCCTGATGGGTGGGACCACACTGATATGCAAATTATTATTTCTCCTATGTCATCGGTGCAGAGAGCTAAAACGTAGTTTTAGACCTTCATGAGTGGGAAACCTCCCCTTTAACAGGCTTTTTAAACCATGTTCGTTCTCAGTAGAGAGGCCCCCACAAATTTGTATAATTGTGAAAAGCTTGGGGTTAAACCCTAAGTTGCCAGGGTAATCCAGACATAGACCCCTTGCTCACTGTGTTTAGAGAGGCACAATTTACCTCACTGTGGAGGTCTAAAAACAGCGAAACACGTATCTGGGGTTTTTGTTGGTACTCGTGTTCAGAGGACAATTGCCTAGCATGTTGGTGCTGCACAGCCCTGCTGGGTGGGACTAAACTTATATGCAAATGGAAATTGTTCCTCTTTGTGAAGTACAGTGAGCTAATACATAGTTGTAGACCTTCCTGAGTGGGGATCCTCCCATAGGACAGATTATATGAACCATGTTCGTTCTCAGTAGAGGTTCTCGAGCAATTTATATAATAAAGTGCAACATTGTTATAATTATTTAGTCATACCTGTATAAACTCTCCCTGTTTTCACAAATCAGCAAGCAAATCTTTAACCTGAACCAAACCCTGTACAAGAATTGAAGGAATGCAAAAATCAACATGGTAAAAACAGCATTGAAAAAATGGCATTTGAAAAATGAAATCAATAAAATGTACCTACTAGAAAACCTTCGAGTGTAGTCCTGGAAAAATAACAGATAGTTTCGGGAAACAAAACTGTGTTCAAACAAAGAAAGGGAAACATGAAGTCCCAATAACAAGGCTATATTAAGATAAACAATATACAAGCACATACAAAAGCAGACTAAAACCACTCTTTGAAATACCTGTCAGAGAATTATCCAGCAGTCCTGAATGCCTTTGTCCCCACTCAGATGGCAGTTGATTGACACAAGGATTGCAAAGGAGTGTTATTTAAATTAAAATGGAGTACAGAAGTGCACCCATTCAATGTGACACTATGATGCCATCAAGCAGTGCATATTGTGATGTCACCTCTTTTCGTTACACTGAAGTCACTTGTGCCTCAAATATGATTAAAATGTACCTGTGCACCTTGTGGTGCAGCAAGCACAGGTAACCAAAGGAGATAATAGACGTAAAAAGTAAAAAACAAAAAAGGTTATGTGCATCTATAAATAAAGATGCACTTACGGGTGAGTACATGGGCATATCAGCAGTGAATGACGAATCCAGGAATATATACAGAACATTTTTAAAAATGATTTATTAAAAAAGTAAAAACAAAATGACAGTACACACAAAAATAATAAGGATACAAATAGCAAAAAAAGCAATGACAAAGAAAAACTAAATTCAAAAGTCAAAAATCAATAAGGAGGTAGGAAAGTACACCATGAAAATGTAAGAGATAATTCAAATAAATAGCGTGTGGGTATGAGACTGGGAGTAACCAGGATGACTGTGAAGGTTGATACAGTAGATAATGAAGAAAGTAAACCAGACATATACAACCCAAACAGTAAAATAATAAGTCAATTAAAAGATCAGATATCTGTAAATCAAAGGTCAGTTTGAGGAAGAACTAATACACATACAATGTATAGACAAAATAAATAAACAAATACACAGTTAACATATAGATCCATATAAGTGGGTAATAGCAAAAAACAGAAGAGAAAAATAAACTGAAAACCAAACAATGCAAAATAAAACAAATTAAAATGAAATAAATGAACTAAAAAGGGTGAAAAAGGTTTATCCAATTTAAATATTCAGGTATCTGACACGTCATAAGGTAAAGCATATGTATTCAAATGATGTACTTATACAAAATAAAAGAAATTGCAATATTCATTCATCCCTTCTGGGATTAGTGAATCCAGTTTATCGATCCAAAACACTGCTTTGCGATTAAGTTTGTTGCAAAGTTACCATGTTGTCTTCTTGATGCCACCTCAAATATCTGAAAATGGATTTGCACAATTTGATGGTGACATTCTTACAATTGGCTTGCCTTTGCTGAGTTCTGATTGTATCTATATTCGATCAGTGTTCATTCCATCAGTACTTGGCAGGTCTGCTAGATTGTCCCACATAATACATTCTCAAGGGCATTTGATGGTATATATGACATTAACAATATCACAGGTAACAAAATCATACAACATTGGTTTATCCCCTGTTTGTGGACAAAAGATCAGGTTGCCTTTGGTGACATAACTACAATTTATTGGATCTCATCATGTCAGTTTTCATGGTTTGGGATGTTTGATTGTTTTTTTTTTTATTTATTTGCGTCAAACTGACCACAATTTATCTGCTTGGGAACCATTTAAATGCACATTTGTTTTTTTGTTGTTGTCCCCCACCTTCAATTTTATGGAATGAGGGGACACCCCTGCAACCTCAAAACCACAAAATACCAAACATGCGGAGAGGGGACACCCCCGCAGCACCCACTCCCCCAGTTCAGTATTTTGCAAAGTATGCAGGCAAAGTCCCCCGCAGGCCAAATCACCCATGCCAAAAACCAATGAAATGCGTCAATAGATCAAAAACATTCGTCAGATAGGTGAATTCCAGTTTTCACAATACGGTCTCTAACATTAGGGCCATGTGTTTATGAGAACAGGGGAATGCCTTTGGAATAATACTTTAACCCTTTTATCAAAGCTTAGAAATACTTCTCTTAATTTTCTGGCTTCCCGTGACACTGAAGTCACGTGTACCCCAAATAAGAGGGAAATGTGCCTGTGCACTTTGGACTGCTGCATGCACAGACAACCAAAGGAGGTAATGGAAGTCAAAAGTCAAAAAGAAAGAACACATTTGTATCTGTAAATAAACATGCACCTAAGAGTGCATGGGCATATCTGCATTAAAAGATAAACCCAGGACTATATATAAAATAAAAGTAAATATAAAAATAATAAAGATAACAATTAAAAATAAAGGTTAAAAAAGAATTCAAAATAGCAAGGAACAACTTAAAACAAAAATGCATCTCCTAATTGTCTGGCATTTTGTGGAAAGTTTTGAGATGTAAATTAACTTGTGATTTGTGTGAGAAGTTGAGATATTTATATCTATTCCACTTCATGGTATAATTACCTTATCTAATGATGTTTCAATTTCTTTATCGTGGTACCCTCTTGCAATAAACATCTGGGCCATTTGTGGCATCTCTTTCTGACATTTATCATTGTCACTGACAATGCACTTTACTCTCAATAGCTGACTATATGGCAGATGTTTAATGATATTATGAGGGTATAACCTTAAGCGGTGCTGTCGTTTGTTCCTGTCGGTCGGTTTCTGGAAGATGGTTGTGTCGATACCTTGTTCTCTATGGATGATATCAACAGTCAGGAAATGTATTGTAGGGTTGCCTATTTCTGCTGTGAATTGTATCTGACTGTCTGTTGTGTTCAGGTATGTAAACACATTCTCAAAATCTTTCCTTAGGCCTTTCCAAATGCCAAAGATGTCATCGCTACACTGGCCCCAATAGGACAGATGGTTCTGCCAGACTCCGTGGGTGAGTACATGCTCAGTTTTGAATTTCAGCACAAAACAACATATGATGGAGGCATGATGACTTCCATTGACGTACATGACGTTTTGAGATAGAATTGGCTGCCGTGTGTGAAATATGTAATTTGGGAAATAAAAGTAAGGAGAGTCATGATGAATTCCTTGCAAGCTCCAATCTTATCATGCAGGATGGAAGTCTAGAGACTTTTAAGATCAATGGTTAATAAGACGTGATTGTCTTGTAACTTACAAATCAGTATTATTTGCAAACAATGTGTGTGTCTTCGATTGATGTGACTGATTTCTGTATGAGTGGTTGCAGAACAAAAATGATATGTATCACTAATGGTTAAGGAACATTCTCTGTAGCTGCCACTATAGTTCTTCATGGTGGGTTGGTGAGTTGCTCATGTATTTTATGCAGAAAATAGAATATAGCTACTATGAGGTACAGATTCATGTTAAATCATCTGGTGTTATCGGTAATCCAAACAAGTCATTCTGCAGTCAATAGAGTTTCCTTTAGATTACAATGTCATTAGTAAGGTCTGAGTCAAGAGTGATATATGTGTCAGAGTCTGACAATTGTCTCTAGCATTCAGTCGAACAGCTGCTGGTTCACAACCATCCACATTCACCCATTCACAAACACATTTGTTGCTGCACCACAAGTTGTGCAAGTGCATATTCCTCATACTTGAGGTACACTTTACCACAGTGTCATGCAAAGAGTGTTGTTGCACACTGCGCTGCATGGTGATGTCACGAGTCACACTGCACAATGGTGACACAAAGTCACGTGCCGTGGACACTCATTTGTGCTCCAATTTATTTTAAATAATGCACCTTTGCAATCCCTTTGTTGATCCACTGCCATCCGAGTGAGACAAGGGCTTTCAGGACTGCTGGATAATACTCTGACAAATATTATACATTGTGTATTTACACTGTTTTTGTTCTTGCTTGTATATCCACACCCTGGACAACATTCAAGACACTCTCAACAGAGGACCTGGTAGAAACCCTGGCCACCCTCAAAGCCACATTGTACACAGGCAACATTCTCCCAGCATCCATCCTCAAGACCCTCACTGCAGAAGCTTTCCTTCCCTACCTGGAGATCATCAACTGCTCCCTAACTCAAGACACCTTCCAATCAACCCTAAAAACATAACAAATCCTCCCTCTACTAAAGAAAGTCACTCTGGATCCCAATAACCTAGGTAACTATCACCCCATCACCCTCTTGCCTTCCTAGGTAGTTTCATTGAGAAAGTGGTAGCTGCAAAACTGCAGCAACACATCGACACTAACAATCTCCGCCAAACCTCCCAATTCGGTTTCAGACACAGATGCAACATGGAGACAGCAACCATACTGGTGGTTGATGGTGCCCTCAACATCCTTGACGACGGCCACTCCTGCCGCCAGGTTCTACTGAACCTCTAGGCTGCTTTCAACAAAGTAGACCACCAGACATTCATGGACACCCTACTTAAGCACATGTGGATCAGCAAACTTCAACCCCTACAAGACCGAATTCCTAATCTTGGAAATATCACTGAACACCCAGTCATACAGACCTGGCTACAAACCCTGAACCCTGAGGGCTTCAAACCTGAGCTCACCTCCTGTGCCAAGTCCTTCGGGTTCCACATCGACTAACACCTCTCCTTCAAGATGACCATGGCTAAGAAAACGCAGACAGCACGGTAACAGCTCTCCCTCCTGCCGAAAGTCAAGCCCTCACTCCAGACATCTTCATATCCACTGTTCAAGCACTCATTCTATCCCACCTGGATGGGGGCAAAGCGCCACTCGAAGGCCTCCCGTTGCCCTACCTTGTGCCAGTGAGAAGTGTCCTACACACGGACACATGTCTCAAGGGTCTATGCAAATGCTACCACATCACCCCGGCCCTCATCGACCTTGACTGGCTCCCACTCACAAATGACCTTCAAATTTTGCTTCATGATCTATAAGGCAGTCGCCCTCAATTCACCTAGCTACTCCGAGGAGAAACTCAGCATCTCCGGGCAGACAGCTCACCACCAGAAGCTAGGACACGTGCAGACTTGAAATCCACTGATGAAAAAAGGAAAATACCAGAAAACAATCCTTCTCTGCATATGCCCCATGACTATGGAACCTCCTCCCCATCAGCATCAAACCTGCTCCCATGCTCCTATAATTCAGAAAAGAACTCAAGACCCACCTCTTCACGGAATCTGGCCTTCTCAACACCTAGGCCATCACATTGCCCCTTGTGCCACCTGACTCGCTAGATGCTGCCTGCCCCTCTCCTTCCTGCCACCCAGTACAGCTACCCCTTCTCCATGCCCCTCTATATCCCCTCTGTATTCTACCCCCAACTGCATATCTGTTCTGTTGTTACCTCTGAAAAGCACTCCATTATGCACCTGTACTGCGATATTCCTCTATAAAGCACTCCGTTACTTCTCAAAGCTAGGTCTGCGCTCAATAAATAACATCATCATAATAATAATTATAATGTTTTTCTTTATATATCCATGTTTTCTGGAACTCATGTTTCCCTTTCTTTGTTTGTACACAGTTTTGTTTCCTGAAACCACCTGTTTGTTTCCCACTACTACACTCGCTGGTTTTCTAGTGTCTCAGGTAGGTTTTCATTATTTTAATTTTATTTTAGAATTAATTTTTCAAGTGCTGTTTTGTCACTGTTATTTTGTTCCATGTTTGCATCCCCTCAATTCTCGTACAGGGTTTGGTCCTGTTTAGACGTTTGCTTGATGATTCAAGAACACAGTTACAGTTGATACAGGTCTAAATACTGACACCAACGTTGTGCTTTTCTCGACTTCAGTATATCTTCAATAAATCACCCCATCCTTTTATTGGGCTCGTCTATTTGTATGTTTTTTCTCTATTGTCTATGTAGATACAGCCCTGATGATGGACTCACTCCTAAATGCCTTGCCTATTCACATCTGTTCTCCTCGCTTTTACGTACATTCATATGAAACCACTGAATCATAATTGTGGTGAATATTTTTATATTATTTAGTCTTTTCTCAATATGTTGACCTAAAAGGAGGAGACACTCTGGGTATCACAATGTGAGTTTTTAAGTGTCTCAAACTTTCATAACCAATCGTTTCACATCTATATCCGTTTTACACAAACTAAAGTGGTTGTGCCCACCCTTGCATTCTTGGACGTAGGATACTTCTCATTGTTTTACTGATTAATTGTCTCCACATAATTTCTCAGACAATGTATGATTATGTCAATGACAAGCCATCATTCAGTCCTTACCTCTCATCGTTGCCTCAGTATTGGTACCACTAACACCCCCTAAAATAAGAGTTTACACACAGCCCCAACGTGTCCTTCATGCTATTTGAGCCAGTAGACCTTTCCTTCCCACTATCATCAGGGTTGTAGCATCATGCAATGGTAACAGCAGCCTTGCTCAGAAAGGACATGTGTAGGTTGCTTACCTCGGGAAGCAAACTGAAGTCTGGTCCACCTTTGTCTACCACATGTTTGCCACATCCACCACCAGCCCATACCATGCATGATGGCACACATCTCAAGTAAACCAGCCATGGCATGAACAGAAGTAATTAATGCCAATATGCAGACCGACATTGCAACGATTTAAAGCTGCCTAATCATAATAGTGAAACAAAGTAGGTTGAAAAGTGAGTGCATTTGAAGATGCCATCCACAAACATGCAAATATCATCTATGCATGATGATAAACGTTTTGGTTGAGCACAGTTTTGTCTTAGCAATAATCTCAAAAGAAAACCCATTTCTTGGTGTTGCCCATTGATAAGCCCCATGGACTCAATTCAGGCAAAAATGAAAGCATTGGCGAGTCTACTTCTTGCTGGAAGAAACCAATGTAGTGAATTATACTACATTTTCCGAAGTCGTCCTTTTCACTGTTTCATTTAGAGTGCTAGAAATGTTTTTTTGAATCCCAGTCTTTTGTTACTTTTATTGAATTTGGGGCGGACGGCCGTACATACTATTCAGATACAACCAAAGATAGGATTGTGTCAGCTTCTGGTTCTGCTGTGTGTTAAACCACTGTGCCGCCCACCCTCCCTCGGTGAAATCTATTGAACATGTACCACGAGTACAAAGGCAAACAGAGGGATGGCTAATACATCTATGTTAGTGGACCCCAGCGCCGCCCCTTCTCCTTTGTGTGGCACACGCTTTTAAATTTTAAAGAAAGGATTGACCTTGGCAATGGCCTGCCAAACGACAGCCAGAAAGAAATCTCTTCAGCTGAGCTGATCATTCTTCCGGTAGCAGTAACTTACTGAGCTCTATTGCTCGCACGCAGAGCACTCCCCCTTTAATGCTGCGGCTTGCTGTTTTGCTTGAAAATGAATGTTCTTGTTTTTGTTTCGTGTTAAATAGATTTCAGCGGAGCCGGTGTTGCCTGGTACGTCAGAACCCTGTCAGATCCTCTGGAGGGAGGGAGGAAATGAAAGGAAACACTGCTGTGACCAAATGGCGGTTTGATCAGCAGCGTTTCTCCCGCTCTTTGAGGTATTGCTGGGATATCAGGATGCGACTAACAGGCTGAACGCACAGTGGCTGCATTTTATCTCCGAGGTTGATAGCAAGGCCTGCATTTCTTAGAAACTGGTACTGCCCGGCTGTATCACACACAAACACACAGTACTAGAGAGTGATCGCGCAACGTCTGCAGAAGAGTGTTCGTGGGACGTCTGCCGGCAGAAGAGGCATTTGAAAATCCACTGATAAGAAGTGTGTGTCTATCTGCCATATGTTGCAGGCGTTCGACGTTGTTGTGAGTGCTTTGCATTTTGTGTTGTTTGCAAAAAAGCGAACACGGTATCGACAGCACTGTCACGGATGTAGCTTACACGGTGGGGTATTTGGAATAGCCCTCCAGGGAAGGCATTCCTGTTGTGTTTCTCTGTGTAGTTTGGTGGCATTTTTCATATCGCCTCTGCTGCTGTCACTTATGCTGCAGGCGAATGAATGCATTCAGTGACACATGACTAGAGTGGCCTACTTTACCAAAGGGTTTCGTGTGACACTGCAGACGTGGTAGTGCATCAGATGTGTCCTGCAGTGCACAAAGTTCCATACAGTGTCATTCGCACCCACCTCAAGTTCCATACAGTGTCATTCGCACCCACCTCCCCAATCAACTTTTTGGTAAAATTTGTGGCAGCTGGCATATTAACACATACACTGTACAAAAAACAACGAAATGATAGGCCAATTATTCATATAGGACAATTACATGTTAGAGATCTGTTCAAGACTTGTGGGGTTAAAGACATCCAAACCTCTGAATGCTCATATGCATTAACACCAACAGAACTGACTTCACATAACAGGGCAATGTAAGGAGAAGCATTGCTCTTTTATACTTAGTGGCAGCATGGGAGGTAACATTGCAAGAGGTTGTCATGAATAAGCTGCGAGACAAACAACTTTGTTGCGTGAAATACACAAATAGTTTGTTTGTTTGTTTATTAATTTGTATGGCACACCTGACCCAAAGGTAGCTGGGCGCAACAGAGAGCAGAACACATGGATACTTTAAGCTTAGTTACGGAGTAAGGCAAAGGGTACATAATTAAGTAAAAACATTGCAAATAAGTGATAGAACAAATCAAATGAAAGAATATACATGTGTACAAACAGAGCGGTTGGAGTCGGGCCAGAAATCATAGGCTCAGGAGGTTCGAGGTTAGTCTTAGGGGTCATTGGGATGTAGCCATTTGAGAATATTACGTCTGAAACTGTAATAGGATGGATCTGTTCTAACATCAAGTGGGAGAGCGTTCCAACACTGGGCTGCCTTATCCGGGAAGCTGCTGCCTCCTGTTTTTTTAGCCTGAATCTCAGTATCTGTAGGTAGTAAGAGTTGGCAGCTCACTATTATCTCTGCCAGGTAGGGGAGCTGTGTTATTGAGGTGAGGCATTTGTAGGTTAGTGAAGCTATTTTGAATGAGATCCTGTCCCTAATTTTTAGCCACTGTTGTTCTCTTCTTATAGTAGAGATATGTTCACTAATAGGTAAGTTGAGGGCAGGTCTAAGGGTATTATTTTGCTAAATTTGCATTTTATCAATGATGAGTTTGTTGGCTCCCAGATACAGGGCATTACAGTAGTCGAGTTTGGAAAGTATTAAGGCGTTGGCAAGGATGATGCCGCTTGCTTGTGTTAGGAAAGCTCGGCATGCCCTAATGAGCTTGCAGAAATGCTAGGGAGTTAACCTGTTTCTTCAGCGTCAGGGAGGAGTCAAGGTGAAAGCCTAACGTTTTCACTACTTTGGCTACTGTAATTATGTTGCCATCAATGTTGAAAGCAGAGTAGTTAGGGCTATGTTTCTTTAGGTTAGCAGCAGAGCCGAGGAGCAGGATTTTGGTTTTGTCAACATTCAGGCAGAGGCCGTGATGGGCCATCCATGCCTGAATGATGAGGTGTATTTTTTATTTACAAAGGCTGTATCGAAGACAATGTTGACTGAAAGGGGTATGAGGATCTGGTGTCATCTGCATAGTTAGTGTAGGTGACACCCAGACTGTCCAATTTGTCAAATAGGGGCTTAGTAAATATATTATACATAGTCGGCGAGAACCAAGATCCTTGGAGTACACCGCAGGTTATTTTGATGGGGTCTGCTGATGCCAATGTACAGAAAACTCTCATACTTTGGTTGTTCAGAAATTATTGGACCCAGGCTCTTGAAAAGTGGGCTACTGATGCCAAGTGTTCACACAATACTTTGTGGTCCACCATGTCAAAGGCCTCCCTCCGACAGGTCAAGGAAGAGTAGCATAGTATTTCCCTTGTCCTTGAGCTCATCAATTTGGGTTTTGAGATCAATTAAGGCTGTCTCTGTGCCATGTTGAGGTCTGAACCCAGATTGGCGGACACCTAAGAGTTGATAAGATTCAAGGTAACGCTGAAATTGTAAATAGGCTACTCTGTCTATTATCTTGAGGCGAAAAGGTACTGTGGTAATGGACCTATAGTTAGTGGGGTTATGAGGGTCTAAGGTTTGTTTCTTGAGAAGAGGTAAAACCCATGACTCTTTTAAGTTACTTGGTATAGTGTTAGTAGAGAAGGAGGCATTAATCAGTTTAGTTATAAAGGGGGCTAGGTCCCTTGCTGCATCCTTAATTATTTGGGCTGGGCAGTTGTCACCCTTACAATTGGAAGCCTTAAGGGATGCAATATTTTGTTTGGTTTCCTGGATGTAAATCTTGGCGAATTTGAAAGAATCTGGGCTAGGGGTGTTAGTGGTGGGGCTGGGGAGTGGTCTTTCATAAGGAGGTAGGGAGGCAATTTTTTGAAGATTTTAGTTTGAAGTGGTATAGTTTTATTAGCTAGGGCATGTGGGATGTTTTTAGCCATGCATCCGAGCCCTACCTCAAAACTGTGCATTACTGGCATTGAAAACATCATAATGACCAGAGCTCCACAGAAAATGCACAGGAAAATCCCATTTCGCCTATGTTGTGAGCTCAGAGAGGCAATGCTGGTTGCCAAAAGCAAACCCATAACTGTTGGGAATTCATTTTTTCTTGAATGTCAAATATGGCAAAATCATACGCACAGAATTACTTTACTTCAGAAACACACCAATGCCATGTCCTGAACATGGACAATATACTCCATGTAATATCACTTGCTGAAATGAATCAATCTAAAAAAAATCCCAAGGATGGATGCAGTAACCACAAAATCCTGATGGTGGCGCTAGCGGTCTAAACTCTGACAGGAGAGCTGTCTTGCAAAACTGTCTAAGTGCAAAGAAAGGGGTCTCATGTCATTAAAAGTTCAAAGGGGTTGCCTGTCCTGAGAACTCTTGACACTTCAGAACTCAACACAAGAAGCCAGGAAATAACAGGGTTCTGTTAATTAAATGCAAAGTGGCTCCCTGGCCTCCTGATCTGAGCTTGCCCGACACCACACAAAGGACCCTTTCCTCTGAAAGGAATATGTTAATTCTGAATGTTTGCTGTCAACAAAGGCCTGCCTGCCCAGAGGACTGACCCACCCAAGTCTTGGAGGCGGACCTCAACACTCTGAACTGACTTGAAAGCAAAATATATATTTTACAAAAACACTGATAACTCTTTGTAATCAAATGACAGAAATGTATAACTTTGAGAGCCTTAATTTAAAAAATGTACCTTTATTTCAAGCCCAAACTCCAAATTGTGGGATATTCTGGGACAAAACCCTGCTGTTTATTAATATTACAGACTCCCTGTTTCAGCTAGACAAACGAAAATGCATTGGTATGTGGGTAGATATGTGAGGAACAGTTGTATAAAATTTAATGAAGATCCAATGTTGTTTAGCACATTAAAACGCGCAAAATATTGCCATTTCTGGATGCAAGCTCCTAGAAACGCCAGAGTCAGAACAGGGGCTAACATCAGTAATGTCTCATGTGTGTATGTCATTTTAAACAAATGTGTACCTGTGCAAATATGTCTTTTGTTATCAAATATAGAATGTGTGCAATTTGACAGGGGAGTGTCCTCTCTGCAAGCCATAAAATGACATCACTCTGACACAACTTAGCTCCCCCAATCAGGGGAGAAATGAAAGCTGGACCAATGGCAAGTGGAGAGGGGTAGGGTCTAGTGATGCTGCATACACACCCACTCTCAAAACCCATAAAAGCAGACAGTCAGGACAGATAGGGACCTTCATTTCCATCTGCCGCTGGAAGCTCTGCCGGGAAAATCCATACTTTACCTCCATCAATCTCCAGAGAAAGCTGTGCAGAAAGATCCAGACTTCAAATCCCTCAATCTCCAGAATCCAGAAGCAGTGCTGTACCCAGAGAGAGAGCAGAGCTGACCCAGACCCATGTTAGCAGTTCCAGAGACCAGACGCTGTGCCCAGAGACCGTCCGAAGTCCAGACCTGTTGACCAGATCGTGACAAAGCCGCCTTCCTGTTTAAAATCTCTTGTGAGTACTCAGCAAAACTCAGCACACATCTCTTAGTTAAAATCATATAATTCAATCCATTTTTAATCTAAGTAGAACTGCAGCTTAGCAATTGTGTTATCCTGCCATCATTTTTAAAACTGAAAAAGTGCTGCGTTTAAAATTTGCAAAACCAAAAACGACCTTTACTAAATCGCTCATATCTCCGCGACCGTTTGTCTTAGAGACTTGCAGTAACTTTCATCTGGAAGCTGAGATCCTAGGCTTTCTTAGGACCCCAAAACGATAGTGATAGTTCTTGTAGTTCCTCTGTTATAGCGCTCGGCGCATTCGCGAATTTTACCGCGATTTGCAAATTTCTTCACGTGTAAAAATCAGCTGCTGCTTGCCTTCCATTTGCCAGAAAATCGTTTGCCTCATAAAAACTATCCCTGAATCATTGCAAGAGTGAGCCTGAGCTAATATTAACTAGATATCACTCACCCTGAACCTCTGAAAGGGAATTAAAAGCATTTCCAGCATATTTCTCATCCATTGCTAGCACATATAAAAGTATTTGGGCCTGTGTTTTCAAAACTCCTATCTGTTTTCTTTAAGCGTGCTTGGGGGGGATTGAACTGAATTACATTGATTGCATTTCTGAGAACTGTGTGCTTCCCTCCCATTTCCTTGCATTGCATAAAGAGGGGGGGAGTGAATAGCCAGAGAAAAGTGATTACATTGTTTGGTTGAAATCATATTGAGTATTTTCTGTACTGCATTCATTCAACATTGCATCCATCTGAAATCTATAAAGCATTCTCTACCACATTATTCTTTTGTTCCTATTTACCAGTGTGCTACCTTATCCATTTCATGTCAACTCCTTAGTGATTATAAAGAAGTGTGCTAATGCCAGATTCTCGGTTGTTAATCTTTATCATATCAGATTAAGTGTGCTATTCAATTATTAATTTATTATAAAGTGTGATATATATATCTATTGTTTAAATTATCAAATAAACCTTTTAACTTGCAAAACAGAACTACTTCTTGGCTCAGTGGGGTCAGGGGGATTCCAACAGAGGGGTGTTATATAGGGGTAGTCATCCAGAACGCATGAACTGGACATAAATTTATATCAATAAGGGTTTTCATTCAGTATTCTAGACTAGGCGTTGACTTAGCTGTAGTGTTGAATTGAATCCTCTTACAAATTGGGGGCTCGGGCCGGACGTTTGGGTTAGATTTACCATTTGTGCAGATTAATACAGCGTGCCAGCTGACCAGATACACATATCTGGTCGGATCACCACACTGTGTTACGTTGTAAAGCACTCCTTAAAGGAACGCTCCAAGGAAACGGTCTGTTTTGCAAGAATAAAATACAAACTTCTGTAAGTCAGGACAGAGACCAATCTCTAGAATGACGACCTTAGTAGACATGAAAATAGCCAGAGAGCACCTCTTACATAAACTATTTGTGAGAGGTGAATGGGCTGAGCAGGGCCAGGAGGCCTGGTTGCAGGCCATCACGCGACAGGCCACTGAAACAGGGTCAGACTGATGGAGAGATCAGGGTCCATTACATGTGGCCCTGAGTGAACTATATATGGCTCCTAAGGCCAAAGATGAACACGACAAGATTGTTAGGATAGCGGCATATTTATATTTATATATGGGAGCCATACAGAATAAATGTGCTGAAGGCCAATATCTGGCAAAAAGGCAACAGATGGCGTTAGAGAAGGCCCAATCTGATCTGGACTCTTCTGAGCAAAGGCTGCACAGAAGCCAGGAGTCAGAAAATGAGACCAGACAGTACATCACTAAAATAAAGGAGGATATGGATGTGCAGCAAAAGGAAAAGTCAGAACAGGATACCAGATTTCGGGCCTTGCAGAAGGAACACCAAGAAGGTTTGGACTCCCTACTGCAAAGCCAGAAAAAGCTGGAGCAACAACTGGACTTCAACAGGGTATGTGCTGAGCAGGTAGTCACCCTGCAAGGCCACCTAGATAGGGAAAAGGCAGAAAGCAATAAACTGATTCTGAAAGACCTGGATACCCAGGCAGAGTTTGATGAAGAGCGCCGGAAAGCTGGTGCCCTTCAAAGGCAGAGGGACGACCTGGCAGCACAGGTGCAGGCTCTCAGTCAGGAAAGAGACACTTTAGGCCAGAAAGTCTGCCACTTAAAAAAGGAAATTGAAGAAAATCACCTGGCCCTCCAGGGGCTGGGTGACCTCCAAAAAGAAAACCAGAACTTGGTAGAGCACACCAGAAGGGTGGAAGATGCTCTGGCAAGAAAGGAGCAGGCCAATAGGGACACAGCTCAGGAGGTAAACCTCCTGCAGCAAAGACTGGCCCAGTTCTCCAGGACCAACCAGGAAGCACAGAGGGAAAATGAGGCTCTCTGCCAGCACAATGATAGGCTCCAACAACAGGTAGCGATGCAGGAGAGACTGATAGAGTCTAGTAAGGCCTTAACTGAGGAACTGAAGGCGCAGGCTCTTGCATTGGAACAGGGAGCAGGGGCGGATAGAGATGAGGTTCGCTGGGAAAGAGAAACTCCTGAGCATAACCCCAGGAGCCCTAGTACCAGAGGCCTTTATCTCTCTCGGTCCCTGGACTCTGCCACCCCCATGTCCCCTGGCGCACATGAGCACAGGGCCACAGGGATGGCAGATTACTATCCAGCCAGAAGCATGGGGCTCATAGGCCAGTACCACCCAGGAATGGAGGGGCGGGCATCCGGGTATGGGCACCCCAGCACAGTGCAATTTAATGGGGAACCCCAGGAGAGTAGGCCCATTAAGGGCATCCTGAAAACCTCTGCCCAGTTAGGTCAGTGGGGGGGCTACCCATCAAATCCTGGCAGCAAGGAGGAATCTGAAGACTCCTCTGAACTGCGCAGGACACAGGAGACCAGGTCCCCACATTCTGCCAGCCATTCCCAGGCTCGCAGAATCCGGGAAAACCTGGAAGAACAGACAGGAACCTCTGGGAGCAGTGCCTCTGAGTCAGAGGATGAATGGACAAGGGTTACCCGAACCAAAAAGGCCAATAAGGCAAAAAGGGCCTTGCTTAAGGACCCCTTAAAGCAGATTAAGGCGATCAGGAGCGTCATCACGCCTTACCATAAGAACGCTAAGTATTCTGTTTGGGAGCACTTAGAGTTGTTTGAGCAAATGATGGAGACTTTCCATTTGAAGGACAGCCAAAGCTGTATTCAATATGTAAAGTGGACCTTCTCCCCGGAATACTCCAGTTTCTTTGCGGGGCTGGAGGACCAAAATCATTTCAGATGGTCTACCTATAAGGCGGCCATCTTGAAACATTTTTCCATTCATAGAAATCCTCAAGAGGCTCGCAAGGCAGCCTACAATTTACAATGTGGGGAGGATCAGGCCCCACAAGAATTTGTGCAGGAACTGAAACGTGCTTTTGCGCAGACCACCAGAAGGGTGCGCACAGACAGTAGAGAATTCATCAATACATTTTTTCATGCCTTGCCCAAATACATAATGACCCAGCTCGTGAGGGACTTTCACGAGAAAAGATCTTTAGACTGGGTCATTGAACAGGCTACCCGGATCTATGAGGTGCAGAAACCGGTAGATAGCAAAAGTAATGCCCAGAAAAACCCCAAAGCCAACACACCCCTGCTGCTGCCAAGGTGGCAGAGGTAAAGGTCACCCCCGTTTTGGATTTGGAGATGGGGGGGCCTAAAAACCTACCTGCACCTAATAATGCTAGGCCCAGAAGGTCCTCGGGCCAGTCACAGACAGGGAGCCAGGGAGGCAGCCCCACAAATGGGGTCCCTCGCTCTCCTGATTATGTAAGCCCCCGGTACAAGGGAAACAGACCCATCCTGGGTTATGTGTGGACTCCTCCAGCCCAAGGGGGGAGATCCAGCCAAGAACCTAACCCAGGGAACTTTCCTCCTAACTTCCCACCGGAGGGCAGAAATTCTCCAAATCCTGGGCAGAACTTTTTCCCCAGGTATCCACCCAATTTCCAACCCCAAAACCATCCATCCTTCTTTCCCCAATTCCCTGAGCCCAGACCACTGAATCCGGGAGAGGGGAGGCCAAGGGTGGAGGGGTACCCAAATCTTCCCAACCCGGGGTATTACCAGAGGCGGGACAGCTACCCTTCCCGGGATCAGCCCAGGGGAGAAAACAGGGCCCCGTATCAGCCTGAGCGGGTTTCCCAGTTAGAGCGCCAGGTTCAAAACATGGCGCGGGATCTGGGTCACATACTGAGGGCTCAGCAGAACCCTCAGATCGGCATGCCGGCGCAGAACGCACCCAACTCTGGACCTGGTGCTCCAGAACAATGACGGGGGCAGCACCCCGATAACACAAGGGGAAGGGGGGTGTAAAGCCTTGGAGGAAGCTTCCTTCCTCACTTGTAAACAGCCCCTGGAAACCCAGGAACCGGAAACAAAATCTCTTGCCCCGGAAAGTCTGCCTCCTAAGGAGCAGAGGGGGGGTAGGAGAAACAAAAGACCCAAACAGACTCAGTTTGAGGAGGAGGTACAGATCTTCCAATTTGAGGGAGAGGGATCCTCAGAGGATCCTGGGAAAAGGATCTTCTCCTTCAGAGAGGGGGAACTCCTCCCAAAGAAAAATGGGTCCCTAGGGATGCAAATCCAGACTGGGGAGATGTGGAGACTGAGCTACCGCCGCCCACCATCTCATCCCAGAACCAACAGCAAGAAAATCCCCTGGTTCAAACCCACCCTGGGGACTTCCTCCAAAAAGGGGGGGGGCGGCCCAGAACCGGAACCAGGGGAACCCACAATGGCTCTGATCTCCAGTTGCCAAATTTTTCTTTCAGATTCCCAAGGCTCTCCACAGAATTCTGCCCAAAATTCTACTCTCGCGATGTCCAGAACCAGAAAATTAGCCCACCAGTTGTCCAAAAATGTACATTATCTGTGCCCCCTTGAGGAGAAGGAGGGAAGATATTATGCCCCGGTACAAGTACAGGGGCAGGGTACAATCTCGGCACTGGTGGACACTGGATCTCAAGCTACCCTTCTGTCCAGAAGGGCCTTTGACGAACTGAATGCAGGAAGGGGAGAGAATTACCAAATTCCTCTCACCTCTCTTCCTGGACAACTCCAGAACTTTGACGGGAAGGAAATTCCTGTTGAGGGGACGGCAGACTTGGACATTAAAATTGGGCGACATAAGTTGAAACACCCGGTCATAGTTGTGACCCCAGAGGGCACCCCTTGTTTACTAGGGAATGACCTCCTGAGAAGGTTGTCACCCCTAATAGATTGCGTAAACAAGGTCCTCTGGACCCAGACTAGCCGACCAATAAAATTAAAACAGAGTGTTAACCATGTTAGTTTAAACGGCACCTGCCACATGGTTGAACAAAAATCTGACCAAGTAGAATTTCACTTCCAGAATAGCCAAATTCCAGACGTGACAGTAATAGCAGTAGGACAACAGACTGGTGATGGAGGGTCCTCTCTATTTCTGAAAATCAACCTTCCTTCCAGTTTAAGGTGGTATTCCACGCTGGAAGGAAACACTCTGAAATTCTATACTAATCCACAATCAGAAACTCCCACTCCTATAGTCCAGAAAGATGTGAAATCAGCTCAGAGCCTGGCTGATATTCAGCAAATTGGAGAGCAGTTGTTCATCCCTGTTCAGTTAAATGATGGGAAGGACTCTGTTCTCGCTCGAGTGTGTGTGAGCAACGGTAAGAGCTTCATCAGCGAAGCCATGTTTCGCCAACTCCCAAAAGATCCAGCCATTCCCACCTCAAACTGATAGACAAATGGGAAATGGACCTGGAAGCACCTGATTCCAAACATCTCCTGCCAAGCAGGTGTATGCTCAAAATCTCCATTGGCAACAAGAGCATAGTCCACAATTGTTGGGTCGTGCGAGACGTCCCTGCCGCCTTTTACTTAGGCAGTGACATTCTCAATCGCTTTGCCATTAGTTTGGACCTAATCAACTTCAAAGCTTGTTCCCGATTAGCGGATAATCCCATGAGCTTTGATGATCCAGAAAAAGCATTTAGGTCAGCTCAATTGCTACCTTATGCAGTTGAAATTCAGGTTAAAGAGGAAGTCACCATCCCAGAAAGGACCCGACAATTCTCCCTGGAAGTGAAAGTCAAAAGGGGACAAGAGTTGAAAAACCCTGATGCTTACATACATCTAAATGCTTCTCTCCAACAGCAAGGGTTGGGGGTAAACCCAACTCCATTAGTCAACATAGAACATGACACCATTCCAATAGAGGTGGATAACAGCGACTTAAAGAGTATTACTCTAGCCGCAGGCACCATTATTGGAATGGCGGTTGATGACCGACATTTTTCCATCGACTTATTAAATGAACTGTTAGGACCAATCCCCAAGGACTGTTTTGACAGTGACAGTGAGGACAATACAACACCAGACAGGATTTTTACCCGGCATGGGGGGAACTTCCTGGTGTACACTTCCTGCCCCTATGGTAAGGAAGATGTGACTTGTGACTTCAGGAGGGATGAGGTGATTTTCCAGGTCCATGAGGGCTGCCTTTCCCACCTGAAGCCTCCAGTCCAAATCAGCACTCTGACCAGGGACTTCTCCACCCAGCTGGAGGAGGCCGCTGAAATAGCCAAACCAGAAGTCTTTCCAGGCTTCAGGCAGATGGTGGAAGAGAGAGTCAACCTAGCTGATGCCTGTGTGACTCCGGAACAAAAGCAAAAGTTGAAACAAGTTTTCTTGGGTTTCCAAGATCTCTTTGCGGTAGACTCATATGACTGTGGTCGCACTGACATCCACACAACAACAATCCCCACGGACCCTGGCATGACTCCAGTGTTTGTGAAGCAATATCGCTTGCCTCTCGCATCCATGGAGTCCCTTACTGAAATAATTAAGAACCTTGAGTCCAGGGGAATAATCCGTCCCATCCACAGCACCTTCAATAATCCGGTGCTGGGAATATTGAAACCAAACGGCCAGTGGAGACTCTGCGCCGACCTCAGGGAGCTCAACAAACGGGTCCATACTTCCCGATGGCCTCTGCCCTACATTGACCAAGGGCTGGCCCAGATCCAGGGGTCACAGGTATTCACTGCAATAGACCTGACCAATGGGTACTGGACCGTGCCTGTCAGTAGGGAGGACCAATACAAACTGGCTTTTACCTTTGGGGGCCAGCAGTACACATGGACCCGGACTCCCTTCGGATACCTTAACTCCGGTAATGAGTTCAATATTTTCCTACATAAGGCCATGCCCGACCTGGGTGCGAGGGGTAACCTGGCTTATGTAGATGATGTCCTCATCAAAAGTTCATCTGTGGAGGAACACATAGCGGAGATCCGTTATGTTCTGACGCAGTTGAGGGCCGCCGGAGCAAAACTTTCCTTTCAGAAAGCACAGTGGTGTAGAACCCGTGTTAATTTCTTGGGGCATGAGATTACTCCTCAGGGTCTCTGTCCCCAGGAAAAGAAAGTGGAAGCACTTCAGAAACTGAAAGACCCCACAACTCTGCGAGAACTAAGGAGCCTCCTTGGACTGACTAATTACAGCAGAAAGTTCATTGAGGGCTACGCAGAGATCACCAGACCCCTGATTCATCTCCTGAAGGGGGGGGTCAAGTGGGAATGGGGTCCAGAACAAGCCGAGGCGGTAAAACAACTCAAAAGAAGCCTCTCACAAGCGCCTTGCCTAGCTTACCCTGTCAGAAACAAGGAGTTCTTCCTGGAGACAGGGTTCTCTAATACGTGCTTGACGGCAGTATTATACCAAAAGCATGACAAGGTCAATAAAGTAATCTCCTATGCGAGCAAAACTTTATCCTCTGTGGAGGAAAAATTCAACGATTGTGAGAAGGCACTCCTGGCAACGGTGTGGGCATTGAAGAATTACCGCCCGTTTATCCAGGGGGAACACATCATAGTGGAGACTCCACACCAGCCTCTGCAATATCTCCAAAGTGACAGAATCCGGGCCGGAAATGTGAGTAATTCCCGAATTACTTCCTGGATTCTGTCAATGCAAGGCTTTCCTGTGGAGGTCAGATATGGCCAAAACAGGAAGAGTCCACTCGCGCAAGGTCTGGCTGACTTGCATGATTGTGCCAGAGAAAACTGTCTCGAGGACGAAAGTCTAAAAATCAAGGACAACACGGAGGCATACCTTAATTCCCCACACAAAGTCTTTGAAGAGGACAAGTGTGAGGGAATGCCCACTGTCTATGTGGATGGATGCTCTTACCATGTTGACAACAACGGGGAGAAAGAACTGGTGGCTGGCGTAGGGAATGCATGGGTGAATGAGTCCCCAGAACCCTCCGCTGGATACAAAATTGGTCCCCGAAGTAGTCAGGTGGCAGAATTGATGGCTGTGCATCAGGCCATCCTCACTGCTGTCCAGCATCAACTCCACGAACTGGTCATAATCACAGATTCGGATTATGTACGGAACGGGTTCGTGGAGCACCTGGTTAATTGGAAAACCAGAGGCATGTTATGTGCTAACAACAAACCCTTGAAACATGGGAAGTTGATCCAAAACATTGATGATCTGGTCACCTCGAATGAGATGACCATCTATTGGAAGAAGATCAAGGGTCATTCCAAAGTAGAGGGACCAGACAAAACTGGAAATGACTTAGCTGTAGTGTTGAATTGAATCCTCTTACAAATTGTGCCATGTCCTGAACATGGACAATATACTCCATGTAATATCACTTGCTGAAATGAATCAATCTAAAAAAAATCCCAAGGGTGGATGCAGTAACCACAAAATCCTGATGGTGGCACTAGCGGTCTAAACTCTGACAGGAGAGCTGTCTTGCAAAACTGTCTAAGTGCAAAGAAAGGGGTCTCATGTCATTAAAAGTTCAAAGGGGTTGCCTGTCCTGAGAACTCTTGACACTTCAGAACTCAACACAAGAAGCCAGGAAATAACAGGGTTCTGTTAATTAAATGCAAAGTGGCTCCCTGGCCTCCTGATCTGAGCTTGCCCGACACCACACAAAGGACCCTTTACTCTGAAAGGAATATGTTAATTCTGAATGTTTGCTGTCAACAAAGGCCTGCCTGCCCAGAGGACTGACCCACCCAAGTCTTGGAGGCGGACCTCAACACTCTGAACCGACTTGAAAGCAAAATATATATTTTACAAAAACACTGATAACTCTTTGTAATCAAATGACAGAAATGTATAACTTTGAGAGCCTTAATTTAAAAAATGTACCTTTAATTCAAGCCCAAACTCCAAATTGTGGGATATTCTGGGACAAAACCCTGCTGTTTATTAATATTACAGACTCCCTGTTTCAGCTAGACAAACGAAAATGCATTGGTATGTGGGTAGATATGTGAGGAACAGTTGTATAAAATTTAATGAAGATCCAATGTTGTTTAGCACATTAAAACGCGCAAAATATTGCCATTTCTGGATGCAAGCTCCTAGAAACGCCAGAGTCAGAACAGGGGCTAACATCAGTAATGCCTCATGTGTGTATGTCATTTTAAACAAATGTGTACCTGTGCAAATATGTCTTTTGTTATCAAATATAGAATGTGTGCAATTTGACAGGGGAGTGTCCTCTCTGCAAGCCATAAAATGACATCACTCTGACACAACTTAGCTCCCCCAATCAGGGGAGAAATGAAAGCTGGACCAATGGCAAGTGGAGAGGGGTAGGGTCTAGTGATGCTGCATACACACCCACTCTCAAAACCCATAAAAGCAGACAGTCAGGACAGATAGGGACCTTCATTTCCATCTGCCGCTGGAAGCTCTGCCGGGAAAATCCATACTTTACCTCCATCAATCTCCAGAGAAAGCTGTGCAGAAAGATCCAGACTTCAAATCCCTCAATCTCCAGAATCCAGAAGCAGTGCTGTACCCAGAGAGAGAGCAGAGCTGACCCAGACCCATGTTAGCAGTTCCAGAGACCAGACGCTGTGCCCAGAGACCGTCCGAAGTCCAGACCTGTTGACCAGATCGTGACAAAGCCGCCTTCCTGTTTAAAATCTCTTGTGAGTACTCAGCAAAACTCAGCACACATCTCTTAGTTAAAATCATATAATTCAATCCATTTTTAATCTAAGTAGAACTGCAGCTTAGCAATTGTGTTATCCTGCCATCATTTTTAAAACTGAAAAAGTGCTGCGTTTAAAATTTGCAAAACCAAAAACGACCTTTACTAAATCGCTCATATCTCCGCGACCGTTTGTCTTAGAGACTTGCAGTAACTTTCATCTGGAAGCTGAGATCCTAGGCTTTCTTAGGACCCCAAAACGATAGTGATAGTCCTTGTAGTTCCTCTGTAATAGCGCTCGGCGCATTCGCGAATTTTACCGCGATTTGCAAATTTCTTCACGTGTAAAAATCAGCTGCTGCTTGCCTTCCATTTGCCAGAAAATCGTTTGCCTCATAAAAACTATCCCTGAATCATTGCAAGAGTGAGCCTGAGCTAATATTAACTAGATATCACTCACCCTGAACCTCTGAAAGGGAATTAAAAGCATTTCCAGCATATTTCTCATCCATTGCTAGCACATATAAAAGTATTTGGGCCTGTGTTTTCAAAACTCCTATCTGTTTTCTTTAAGCGTGCTTGGGGGGGATTGAACTGAATTACATTGATTGCATTTCTGAGAACTGTGTGCTTTCCTCCCATTTCCTTGCATTGCATAAAGAGGGGGGGAGTGAATAGCCAGAGAAAAGTGATTACATTGTTTGGTTGAAATCATATTGAGTATTTTCTGTACTGCATTCATTCAACATTGCATCCATCTGAAATCTATAAAGCATTCTCTACCACATTATTCTTTTGTTCCTATTTACCAGTTTGCTACCTTATCCATTTCATGTCAACTCCTTAGTGATTATAAAGAAGTGTGCTAGTGCCAGATTCTCCGTTGTTAATCTTTATCATATCAGATTAAGTGTGCTATTCAATTATTAATTTATTATAAAGTGTGATATATATATCTATTGTTTAAATTATCAAATAAACCTTTTAACTTGCAAAACAGAACTACTTCTTGGCTCAGTGGGGTCAGGGGGATTCCAACAGAGGGGTGTTATATAGGGGTAGTCATCCAGAACGCATGAACTGGACATAAAGGTATATCAATAAGGGTTTTCATTCAGTATTCTAGACTAGGCGTTGACTTAGCTGTAGTGTTGAATTGAATCCTCTTACAGGCATGTTGGATGGTGGTGCACCATTGTTTGTCTTTGGGTGTATTGTCAGGTGGGGGAACAGGGGATTCCAATTCCCTTAGGATAGCAAATAGTTCCTTGGTGATAGAACTTGTGTTAGAAATCCGTTCGTTGAAAAGGGTTTTTTTAGTGAGTAGGATTTCTCTTTTGTAATTGGTGGTGAAGTTTTTAAGTGGCAATTTGTTTTCTTCAGAAGGGGTGTGTCGCCATTGAGATTCCAATTTCCGTTTTTGCATTCTTAGCTCTTTTAGGTGATGAGGTGAACCAGGCATTGAGATGAGCTTGTTGTTTGCTTTTACGTGTCTTCACAGGTGCGATAGTATCAAGGGCTTTATTCATAGCGTTGTTGTAGCTTTCCACAAGGAGTTCAGGATCCAAGTCGTTGGAGAGAGCATTGATGGTGGGGAGTAGGAGTGGCAGGAGGTTATCTGGTGTGATATTTTGTTTAGCTCTGGTGCGTAGGGGAGGAGCAATGGCTTTATCTTTGGTAATCTGTATAGAGTTAAGGAAAAGTCGATTAAGTAGTGGTCTGTCCACTGTTGAAGGGTCATTTTATTGATAGTGGTATCGCAGTTCAAAGTGCAACCCAGGTGAGGGTCCTTCCTTTGTTGTGCATAGGGGTGAGGAATTTTTGGGTTAGGCCATGTTTAGCTAGCATGGTAGCTATAGATTGGGCTGGTTTATCTTCGGGGTCATTGAAACCTAAGTTAAAATCTCCTAGTAATAAGAGTTGTGATGAGTATTATTAGCTATGAGGCTGGATAGGTCCTCCTCGAAGGTACCGATGGGGCCAGGTGGCCTATATATCAAATATATAGTTAGGGTGCGACAATTGGAGAAGGGCAATTTGGCTGTGAGCAGTTCACATGACTTAAGAGGAGGTTGAGTAAGTGGTCTTAAAGCAAGGTTGGTTTTTGCTATAATGGCAAGACCACCTCCTTTACAGTTAGGTCTGTCCATTCTAATTAGTTGGTAATTTTCAGGGATGGCTAGGGAAAGTGCTGGGCCTACTGCTTCGTGCAGCCAAGATTCTGTGACTGTCAGAAGGTCAAGGTCATCAGATGTTAAGATGTCAGCTATTTCTGTTGCATGGGCTCTAGGGATCTGGCGTTGATCAGGGCACTAGATATGATGGTTGGATTAGATAGATTTGGAGTTTTATGGGAATAAGTTTAGGACTGGGAGGTGGCTCAGAGTGTGGTGAGGTGGATTTATGCTGGGCATTAGAGACCTTGTTACTGTGAACTACGGGCTCATAAAGGTGAGGTACTCTAGCTCAGAGTCTAGTATTTCTGTGCAGGGTAGGGCATGGTACGTGTTTAGCGAGGGACATGACTAAACAGATTAGTGTTACGGTAAGGCACAGCAGAAGGGTCACCTGAGTCTTTCTAGGGCACATAGTTGTGACTAGGTAAGGATAGGTAGAAGAGCAGGCTAGTTCAACATAGTCAACGGACCTGATAGTAGACAGGATTAAAGGATTCAGAAGGAAGTATAGTGGGTGCAGTAAGCTATTTGGGTCAATACAGCAGGCACAATAGGCATGCTCAGCTCAGAGCAGTGGGCACAATAGGCTGATTCAGATCAGAGCAATAGGCGCAATAGGCACATTCAAGTCAGAGCAGTGGGCACAAATAGGGAAGTTCAAATCAGAGCAGTGGGCGCAATAGGCAAGTTCAAATCAGAGCAGTGGGCACAATAGGCAAGTTCAAATCAAAGCAATGGGCACAATAGGCAAATTCAAATCAGAGAGTGGAGACATAGCAAGCACGTGGTAGGATGTTGTAAGCAATTATTCAGAAGAGCAGTGCTGACATTTAACAATGTGCAAAACTGGGGTATGACAGTGCTCATGCATAGTATATGAGAGTAATAAACAGTGTGAAAAGCTATGCAGTGAAATCATGTGCAGTGACAATCTCGGAGTTGCCTATAGGAGCGTGAAAGAACAATTCTATGGTTACTATTATAATATAAAATGCAAATGTATAGTATACATCTTAGTATAGTCAAGTAAACTAAGAGCTGGGCTTTTTTTTACAAAAGTATACAATACCATAATACTATAATAATATGTTACTTTGTACTGAATAGCTTGCAGGCACTACATATAAACACTGTGAGATTATATAATTTGCCCAGGATTATAACCTTTGGTTAATTGGTGAAACCGAGATGAGGGCAATTTAAGCAATTTCCACATATCTTTCCATGTTTATTTGATATACATATTTATTAAGGTTTTATTTGGGTTTTATGTGCACATCAACAACCCACATTATATAATGAACTAGCCTGGCATAATAAACTAATCTCACACTATATAATTTGTCAGAGAATCTTTTTGACCAAAAAGAGTATGACTTTTGCCTTATTTTCTCCATCCTGCTTGCAAAGTAATGTGAGTCTAAAGAAATCTCCATTGTGGTTTAATCCATAGTCATTATTTTACACAACATTCAGCATGATGCACCCCTCTCAATTCTCTAAGTCTCAGCTAATTGTCCCTCTCCCTCCCATCAATCTCTAATTGCTCCCATTGTAATGCTCTGTTGACATATAGGTCAACATACTGAGAAGTTTCAAAGACCACTGGGAGAACTGCTCTTCTGCCTTTAGCTCCAACCTTCACAGAAAAGTGTGAGTGAGAGATGGAAAAGTTGTGTTCAGGCCCGAAGAAAAGTCAGAACTTTTTCACGTCACAGAGAGGGTTTGTGTGAGACATGGGACACAACCTATAAGTACCAGATAGACCCACTAAATACATGATGGTTGGACACTTTACACATGGCTGAGGGCGTACCATCATGCTTTATACAGAGTAGTGTTGTGGCGTTGGCACCAACATTCGGAAATGTGCTCTTGGAGCCCCTTTGCACTTGTTGGAGGTTCAGAGCCCTTATTTACTTCAAAATAAACTGTGGGCGGCCTCACATTACAGGGGGCATATTTAGCACCAACAGGACACGTCATACTGGAGTTGTCCTAGTATTACTAGCAAGGCCCTAATGGTGCTATGCAGATCCCCTGTAATGCAAGAGTGGCCAGAGGACAAAGGCAGCTCTCCAGCTTATTGTCATGTACCAACACAACCCCACCCCTTCTGGAAAAATAATTCGTACATTTTTATATTATCTTCTTTGAAAAGTATGCAATAAAGTTTGCGGCCTCTACATTGTTATTTGAAAGAAATTCATGCAGTTATTTATGTATTGTTTACCGTACCTATGTTCTCTTTTTTAAAAAGCATCCTGCATTATTAAACTACAAACAAAATCTTAAAGACTGAAAATGCCACTAAACTCAATTATGTACCATTCTTTTTTTGCCTTGGAATGATGAAAAGTGGGTCAGGTTCCTACACACTTGGATTCAATGACTGTCAAGCTGTTCAGATTTTAATAGGATGTGCAGGTTCCCACGTGCACATCTTGCCAGATTAATAGATGACACTGATCATTTAATTTGTGAAACTGTTATTCGTTTTAAAATCAGCTGTAAAAACATTCCTAGGCGTTTTATTTTAAGCTGTGAAAACCAGTGAATGCTTGGAATAGCTCATTGGGTTCCAACTCCAGGTTTTACACGGGTCAACACAGTGGCACATTAACCCACAATGTCAACATTCCAAAACAAGGTCACTGGGGGAAAAGGGGAGCTTGAAGCTTTGACTGTTTTTTGAAGCGCATACCAAGAGCACAAAGGTCTGATACTATTTTTAGGAAATGTTGTCATTATTTCCCAACCGCATTACATTTGTAGCTGCAAGAACATTTTAAAGTAGGTTTAGGCATATCTAGCATTAAGCTTCCCAATCCATGCCAAGCTTTTAGAGGCAAAGGCCTGTCATAAAATCTTGCCAGATATTTCCACTAGAATCGTGCTCAATTGTTCAGTTCAGATAAGAGGCTGACCCAGGTACACCGACTTGCGACTGACCTTCCCCGTTGCACTAGCCTTTCAAAGACACTGGCCTATTATTAAATCTCCCCATTATCTATACGGTGTCACTTGTTAAGCATACCATACAGCGATGCTATAGATATCTTACTCCCTTACACAACAGAGAAGTTTACCTCTTACCAAAGGAAATGAAGATCTACAAGTAGCAGGCCAAAACAGCGTTAAGTAAGTGGTCCATCAACATATGTGAAACTTCCTATCCATCCCTGGCTGTTCATCCAACATCAGTTTGCATTCTGGAACTTGTCGTTTTTATTTTTCCAAATGTGTGAACTTTAAAACAATTGCAAACTGGTAGTGGCTAAAATGCAAGCACTGACCACTGTCAAGCTTCTTTTCCACTGCTGCTTCCTTAGTCTATATGGCGGTTGTGATGCAGAGATGTATGTTCCCTCGTGCCAGGGTGGTCAGGTGTGATATTCCGCGGAATGTTTACTTGCCTTCTTGCGTTTGTAGTTTTGCTTCTCATTTATCGGGATGTGACAAAATGCAACAAAGGAGGAAGTCCTGTATGCTCTATTCACACGTGACACTGAAAATAATGGAGGTGTCTATGAAGCCTGCTGTGGGTCAGTTATCATTATTCATTTGCATTGCTTATTTGTTTCATTATTGAAGACAAGCATCTAGCATATTGCTTTGTATAGGTGTAGATAAAATGTACAGTTTTGCAAAAGAAAGCACATACATTTAGCCCTCCAACAAGCAGGCAGATTTGTGAAATTTTATAAATATGAAATTGACCTTTGCTTTCACAAATAAACCAAATAGCTGGTGAGCCCTGTTGTATGGACTTGGCTTCAAAATGCAAATGAGCAATCACAGTTAAGAACACCAACATTAGCACTTTGCATGAAGAATTAGAATTGTTCACATGAAAAGGCCACTTAAGGAGACCATGTTTATTTATTTATTTGCATGTATAAAGCGCACAGAGCTGCCCTGAGGCATCGTGGTGCTGTTACAGAAAGCTTAAACTTAAACATAGGTAGAATGTAACATTCTGCAGTCATACATTGACAGGTGTGGGAGACAGGACAAGGGTCAGACAGGTTGTGCTTTGCTTTGGTTACAGTGCAAGCAGAACTGTGCATGTTGGTTTGAGAGCATTAGTGGAATAGAAAGGTTTTTAGGTTTTTGCGAAAGGTGGTGTAAGATTCTTCATTCCTGAGTGAGGTTGGCAGGGCATTTCAGTTTTTAGGTGCGAGGTGTTGGAAGCTGCACCCTCCTGCTCTGGTTCTTTTGAAGGTGGGGACATAGATCTAGTTGGCGCGGTTGGCTCTGGTAGGTCTGTTGGAGGTGTTGAGTGTGATTCTTTCGGAAAGATAGGGTGGCCCATTTTCCATGAATCCCTGTCTACTTCACATCTCTCATCTGACAAGCTGTAAGTCATAGCATCAAGGAGAACCAGCGAACTAACATGCAATTGAGAGCCTGACAGGAAGTCCATTTGTGGCCGCTCTGGCTGACAAACATCTTACGACCCCAAAGGCTGCTCCTGTCATGGCTCCGGCTTCTGAATCTTGCAACCCGGACTGCCATCCCATGGGTGGAATGAAATCTGTGCTCATTGTCTGCCAAACGGACAACCAGATGCAGCTCTAAAAATACAGTCAGGTTGGTCTAAATCCAAGTCGGTGGCAACTCTCACCTCGCCATGTGTGGGGGAATAACATTTCAAATGATGCAGGATGGGCTACCTCCAGTGACGTTTTATAGGCAGGACAAACTGACTTGCATCAGCCCCAAAATATGATTATATGCAAAGACAAAATCTACATTTTAATTGTACCTTCCCAAATGGTAATGCAGTGATTGTGATCTAGTGCATGCTTGGGCTCTGAATATGTGCCATGGCATTGTGTCACCTGATTTAGCATTACTTAGGCTAACATTATATGACATGACATAACAAGGCATACATGCTAGAGAAAGAATGTTTTGGATTGATGTGAGCAAATAAATGTAACCAACTATGATGTTTCCAAAGTGAAAAAGGTTGTCCCCAGTGTATCTTGAGCAAGGCACAATAATACTAGCCACCTTAAAATCATTCTACCTTCCACCTTGACTAACAACACATCTCCAAAGACAGCTCCAATATCGAAATACACAATCTACAGACTGGAGCATGCACCACCTGGTGACACGTATCTACACTAAATGTCCCTAAACACTGCACTAACCCACCAAATATACACTAAGGCAAATTTCAACACTGCTTACACACAACTCTGACAGAAACCATAGACAGTCACACAAATAATTCACATTAACAACCTCTGCACACATTAACCACTGTTGCAGACAACTCACAAAATATCTGAAGCCCACACACTGCAGATAGCCCCATATTTTCAGATTATCACATATCTGCATTGCAACAAAGAAACTTTGCCTGGCTCCATGTGCTCTTACCTGAACGTGTGCATATGTTGATAATTCAAGCAACTGTGAAAACGTAAAAGGTGTTATGTACAGGTTCAATAACATAGCATAACAAGGCATAGCAAATAATCTCACTCATTCGCTGATGGGACAGTACTCTGGACTGTCCCACTACATTTGGTGACTAGCAACAATATGGGAGGACATTACTACTGCTTCCGCTACAATCAATCTGCTATACCAGAATATCTGGTGCACTGAATGGCTGGTGAGACTATATATGTGCCTGTCAAATCAAGGAATATGGGACTGATGTGGGCTAGTTCAACAATAAATTAATGTTAGGTGACACATCCGCTGGATACAAAATTGGTCCCCGAAGTAGTCAGGTGGCAGAATTGATGGCTGTGCATCAGGCCATCCTCACTGCTGTCCAGCATCAACTCCACGAACTGGTCATAATCACAGATTCGGATTATGTACGGAACGGGTTCGTGGAGCACCTGGTTAATTGGAAAACCAGAGGCATGTTATGTGCTAACAACAAACCCTTGAAACATGGGAAGTTGATCCAAAACATTGATGATCTGGTCACCTCGAATGAGATGACCATCTATTGGAAGAAGATCAAGGGTCATTCCAAAGTAGAGGGACCAGACAAAACTGGAAATGACTTAGCTGTAGTGTTGAATTGAATCCTCTTACAAATTGTGCCATGTCCTGAACATGGACAATATACTCCATGTAATATCACTTGCTGAAATGAATCAATCTAAAAAAAATCCCAAGGGTGGATGCAGTAACCACAAAATCCTGATGGTGGCACTAGCGGTCTAAACTCTGACAGGAGAGCTGTCTTGCAAAACTGTCTAAGTGCAAAGAAAGGGGTCTCATGTCATTAAAAGTTCAAAGGGGTTGCCTGTCCTGAGAACTCTTGACACTTCAGAACTCAACACAAGAAGCCAGGAAATAACAGGGTTCTGTTAATTAAATGCAAAGTGGCTCCCTGGCCTCCTGATCTGAGCTTGCCCGACACCACACAAAGGACCCTTTACTCTGAAAGGAATATGTTAATTCTGAATGTTTGCTGTCAACAAAGGCCTGCCTGCCCAGAGGACTGACCCACCCAAGTCTTGGAGGCGGACCTCAACACTCTGAACCGACTTGAAAGCAAAATATATATTTTACAAAAACACTGATAACTCTTTGTAATCAAATGACAGAAATGTATAACTTTGAGAGCCTTAATTTAAAAAATGTACCTTTAATTCAAGCCCAAACTCCAAATTGTGGGATATTCTGGGACAAAACCCTGCTGTTTATTAATATTACAGACTCCCTGTTTCAGCTAGACAAACGAAAATGCATTGGTATGTGGGTAGATATGTGAGGAACAGTTGTATAAAATTTAATGAAGATCCAATGTTGTTTAGCACATTAAAACGCGCAAAATATTGCCATTTCTGGATGCAAGCTCCTAGAAACGCCAGAGTCAGAACAGGGGCTAACATCAGTAATGCCTCATGTGTGTATGTCATTTTAAACAAATGTGTACCTGTGCAAATATGTCTTTTGTTATCAAATATAGAATGTGTGCAATTTGACAGGGGAGTGTCCTCTCTGCAAGCCATAAAATGACATCACTCTGACACAACTTAGCTCCCCCAATCAGGGGAGAAATGAAAGCTGGACCAATGGCAAGTGGAGAGGGGTAGGGTCTAGTGATGCTGCATACACACCCACTCTCAAAACCCATAAAAGCAGACAGTCAGGACAGATAGGGACCTTCATTTCCATCTGCCGCTGGAAGCTCTGCCGGGAAAATCCATACTTTACCTCCATCAATCTCCAGAGAAAGCTGTGCAGAAAGATCCAGACTTCAAATCCCTCAATCTCCAGAATCCAGAAGCAGTGCTGTACCCAGAGAGAGAGCAGAGCTGACCCAGACCCATGTTAGCAGTTCCAGAGACCAGACGCTGTGCCCAGAGACCGTCCGAAGTCCAGACCTGTTGACCAGATCGTGACAAAGCCGCCTTCCTGTTTAAAATCTCTTGTGAGTACTCAGCAAAACTCAGCACACATCTCTTAGTTAAAATCATATAATTCAATCCATTTTTAATCTAAGTAGAACTGCAGCTTAGCAATTGTGTTATCCTGCCATCATTTTTAAAACTGAAAAAGTGCTGCGTTTAAAATTTGCAAAACCAAAAACGACCTTTACTAAATCGCTCATATCTCCGCGACCGTTTGTCTTAGAGACTTGCAGTAACTTTCATCTGGAAGCTGAGATCCTAGGCTTTCTTAGGACCCCAAAACGATAGTGATAGTCCTTGTAGTTCCTCTGTAATAGCGCTCGGCGCATTCGCGAATTTTACCGCGATTTGCAAATTTCTTCACGTGTAAAAATCAGCTGCTGCTTGCCTTCCATTTGCCAGAAAATCGTTTGCCTCATAAAAACTATCCCTGAATCATTGCAAGAGTGAGCCTGAGCTAATATTAACTAGATATCACTCACCCTGAACCTCTGAAAGGGAATTAAAAGCATTTCCAGCATATTTCTCATCCATTGCTAGCACATATAAAAGTATTTGGGCCTGTGTTTTCAAAACTCCTATCTGTTTTCTTTAAGCGTGCTTGGGGGGGATTGAACTGAATTACATTGATTGCATTTCTGAGAACTGTGTGCTTTCCTCCCATTTCCTTGCATTGCATAAAGAGGGGGGGAGTGAATAGCCAGAGAAAAGTGATTACATTGTTTGGTTGAAATCATATTGAGTATTTTCTGTACTGCATTCATTCAACATTGCATCCATCTGAAATCTATAAAGCATTCTCTACCACATTATTCTTTTGTTCCTATTTACCAGTTTGCTACCTTATCCATTTCATGTCAACTCCTTAGTGATTATAAAGAAGTGTGCTAGTGCCAGATTCTCCGTTGTTAATCTTTATCATATCAGATTAAGTGTGCTATTCAATTATTAATTTATTATAAAGTGTGATATATATATCTATTGTTTAAATTATCAAATAAACCTTTTAACTTGCAAAACAGAACTACTTCTTGGCTCAGTGGGGTCAGGGGGATTCCAACAGAGGGGTGTTATATAGGGGTAGTCATCCAGAACGCATGAACTGGACATAAAGGTATATCAATAAGGGTTTTCATTCAGTATTCTAGACTAGGCGTTGACTTAGCTGTAGTGTTGAATTGAATCCTCTTACAGGCATGTTGGATGGTGGTGCACCATTGTTTGTCTTTGGGTGTATTGTCAGGTGGGGGAACAGGGGATTCCAATTCCCTTAGGATAGCAAATAGTTCCTTGGTGATAGAACTTGTGTTAGAAATCCGTTCGTTGAAAAGGGTTTTTTTAGTGAGTAGGATTTCTCTTTTGTAATTGGTGGTGAAGTTTTTAAGTGGCAATTTGTTTTCTTCAGAAGGGGTGTGTCGCCATTGAGATTCCAATTTCCGTTTTTGCATTCTTAGCTCTTTTAGGTGATGAGGTGAACCAGGCATTGAGATGAGCTTGTTGTTTGCTTTTACGTGTCTTCACAGGTGCGATAGTATCAAGGGCTTTATTCATCGCGTTGTTGTAGCTTTCCACAAGGAGTTCAGGATCCAAGTCGTTGGAGAGAGCATTGATGGTGGGGAGTAGGAGTGGCAGGAGGTTATCTGGTGTGATATTTTGTTTAGCTCTGGTGCGTAGGGGAGGAGCAATGGCTTTATCTTTGGTAATCTGTATAGAGTTAAGGAAAAGTCGATTAAGTAGTGGTCTGTCCACTGTTGAAGGGTCATTTTATTGATAGTGGTATCGCAGTTCAAAGTGCAACCCAGGTGAGGGTCCTTCCTTTGTTGTGCATAGGGGTGAGGAATTTTTGGGTTAGGCCATGTTCAGCTAGCATGGTAGCTATAGATTGGGCTGGTTTATCTTCGGGGTCATTGAAACCTAAGTTAAAATCTCCTAGTAATAAGAGTTGTGATGAGTATTATTAGCTATGAGGCTGGATAGGTCCTCCTCGAAGGTACCGATGGGGCCAGGTGGCCTATATATCAAATATATAGTTAGGGTGCGACAATTGGAGAAGGGCAATTTGGCTGTGAGCAGTTCACATGACTTAAGAGGAGGTTGAGTAAGTGGTCTTAAAGCAAGGTTGGTTTTTGCTATAATGGCAAGACCACCTCCTTTACAGTTAGGTCTGTCCATTCTAATTAGTTGGTAATTTTCAGGGATGGCTAGGGAAAGTGCTGGGCCTACTGCTTCGTGCAGCCAAGATTCTGTGACTGTCAGAAGGTCAAGGTCATCAGATGTTAAGATGTCAGCTATTTCTGTTGCATGGGCTCTAGGGATCTGGCGTTGATCAGGGCACTAGATATGATGGTTGGATTAGATAGATTTGGAGTTTTATGGGAATAAGTTTAGGACTGGGAGGTGGCTCAGAGTGTGGTGAGGTGGATTTATGCTGGGCATTAGAGACCTTGTTACTGTGAACTACGGGCTCATAAAGGTGAGGTACTCTAGCTCAGAGTCTAGTGAAGAGGGAAAATGGAGACCAAATCCATGCCCCCGCACCCCAAGCGCCCCAGCGCACCCATGGGTGACAAATATGCTGAAACACACCCACTTCACCAACAGTGCAACTTCTATGCTACATTAGAATCAATGCTGCAATATCAGAATCTACAAACACAAAAATCCCTGTTTAAAGGCTTGCAAATGCCTATATGAACTAACATGGACTAAATGCACAGTGTAAAGCTATGTTTCAGGAAAATTACAGCTAAGTTCATTTCGCTCACTGAACACTGAACACTGGCTGCGGGAGCCTTATCAACATTCCTCGCAAAAGAAGTCCGACTTGCCAAGGCCGCAAATTCAAGATAAAACTACTTTCTGCAGACAGACATTTTTTAATTATCCACAAATGCGAGTAAATCACGGCAACCCAGTGTGCTTTTTTTTTTTTTCTCTTTCTGGGAAAGAAAGACATTTTCTCAAGGACACGCACAACATTGAAACATAATTTGTAACAAGCCAGAACCAGGTGCGAACTGCTTGTCCAGCTAAAAAGTTATGGGAACAAAGTCACATTGCAACATGATTAGAATTAGGTAAGGGGGGCTGGCACAGCTAAATCAACCCACTGACGCAGGAGGTAAATATCCAATTATCAGGCTCTCTATAAGTGCTACATATGTAACCCACCACTCTGCAGCCAATAACAGGAGGAGATAGGTTTCTGGGAGCTGATCCAATTCTGTGAGGTCAGCCTGCAGTGTGATTATAAAACTTACTTGCAAGACAGCCCCGGGGGAGACGGCGCCTGAACTCACGATGCTTTTCTTTGGCTTTTTTCTCTTTTCTGTGCTTAGAAATAAAGCAGTTTGAAACATGTTGCTGCCTGCTTGGAACTCTGTTGCATTTCTGGGGGCCATATGGGAGGTGTTGGGGCCTCCCATAGCTGGTGAGGATATGGCTGCTGGCCCCCCACTGCCCTGGGGGTGGGGGGGGATCCAGCTTCTCCCCGACAAGTTGGTGCCCTCTGTGAGGCTCATTGCTCATTGTAACATGAGTGATTGAGCTCTGCCTGCGCAAGCCCTGTGATGGACTGAGCTCCCTGCCGCCGACTCAAGGAAGCTGTGAGACCCTCGCCTGCACCTGAAGACCACCGGAAAAACGCGTAACCGGCTAAAGGCTTCGGGGGCCACTTGGAAATACCCCGCTTGAGGGCAGGTGAGAGCCCTGCAGGAGAAGGGGTCCGGTGAAGCGCATTGAGGGAGTGTCCAGCAGTGGTGCAATTGCCAGTGCAGCATAGGAAAATGTAAGTAAACCAGCAACATGGGCTCTGAGGGGGGGAAATGTTTAAAGTAGAAATGTTAAAGTGTTTTTTTTAATTTTTTTTTTTTTTAGGGAGGGATTGTAAATTGGGTGGTGGGTGATTGTACATTGTCACAAAATTCAGCGCATTGGTAGTGATCGGCACGTGGATTGTAGTTGGGACTGGGGTGGTGGCAGTGGTCCCTTCTTGTGTTTTTGAGCATATTGGGTGGGGTAGTGACTCCCTACACATAGAACAGGAGTGCCGCGCTGATTGGTCTAGAACAGGAGTGCCGCGCTGATTGGTCTAGAACAGGATTGCCGCGCTGATTGGTCTGGATGGTGATTTCATGTACGGGGTCTGGATTTCCTATGAATTGACGTTATAGATCAATGAGTAGATGAGGTTCCCTGCTAATTGAGCGTTTTAGTTCAGTGAGTGGATGATGTTTTCCCGCAGGAGGTAGCTAGATTGTTCCCGAAGTGCGGAAGATAGTTGGCTGGTTAAGGTCCCCTGGTGAGGAGCGTATCATGCACTAGGCGTCGCAGTGTGTGCAGTCCAATTATAAGAGTTTATTGTGGTTTACCTTGTTCCAGTTGAGACAGGAAGACAGCTGTGGGGATTGTGGGGTTTTATTTTGGGATTTTTTGTGGGGTTGGGAGAAATGGGTTATTTTTCTGTGTATGCACATTTGTCTTTTCATTTGCATTGTGTGTTTAGTTTGGTGACGTCACCTTCAGATTGATGCATAAGGACACAAAGTTTTGATGGTGAGGAGATAGTGGTGTGGTTTTGGATTTGGAGAATAGGTGACCAAGAGGCGGTGTGTGGAAGACACATGCGCAAGATTGTGGGGGTGTGCCGGAGAAGGCAATGGTTTGGTGAAGATGGATTGCACGTGGAGTGCACTGGCTAAGGTGCGGAGCAAAGAAGGCTCACAGAAGTTGAAAAAATGTTCAATTATTTTCTAACTTTTGCTCCCTGAACAGCGGACTACCGAAATTTTCGAATTGAATAGAGGTAAAATGTATCACACAATACAGAAATGACTCCCCTTCACTTGTTGTGTAGCACACGGCTTCCATGCTGAAATAAGTCAGTAAAACATAGTGTGCAAAGATTCAAAAGTACTGAAGGTAAATTAAAAAGACCATGGCTGCTCATAGGCGGCTTCTCCAGAAGCGTGCAGCAATCGCTAAGGACACACATACACAGCACTTACACGGGAATAGCTTTAAAAGCACATGTGCAGCAATAGCTAAGGACACACATACACAGCACTTACACGGGAATAGCTTTAAAAGCACATGGCTACAGTTGAACTGTGTGCACGAAGGAAAAGGAAAATGCGAGGGGTCAGCTGATGTTGAACAAACACGAGCAGAGGGAAGAGGGGACTCACCCTTCTGAACCTCCGGGAGTGTAATATTTGATGACACAGGGGCAGAGAAAGGCAGATGAGGACAAGTAGGCACAAAATAAATCATTCAAGCATGCGATGGGAGGGGCATTTAAAAACAGCTTCAACACACATGCACAAGAATCACAATAGCAGTGTCAACAATCACCACAATATGCACCGCCCATGTGGGGAGGATACATGGGGCAGGATGGGATCATTTCAGCAGACACCACAAGCACCAATGCAGGTACTGTTACTATTACATGTACAGACACAACAAATGACAGCACCACTACCCCAGGACTGACTAGAATGACAACACAGGGGCACTGCACAGCAGCCAGCACCCATACAGAACACTGACACAATAGCAATGGTACCGGTTACATGACTGGGTGGGGTCTTCCTGATGGGGAACAAATATTTCAAAGGACATAGATTGACATTATACCGCTAATAGGACAGCCCAAGACAAACTTGATTTGACTCACTCTGCCACACACACTCATGCTCCGCTTCACCGACAGAGCGGGCGAGACGCGCGCCGACACACACACTCACGCACACTCAATAATGCAGAGGACAATTGCATAGGGGTGGTGATAGGTATCAAAACATTTTCTTTTCTGGGTGACAGTGGGGCGACTAGGCCATGCATTAGGGAAGAGACATTTGTGACATCATGAGCAATGTGGATATGACCACCTTATTAACCGAGAAATACATAACTTGTTAAACACCAGACATACACATGTTGAAAGTAAGGAAGATTGTTTAAGAATAATGGGGGTGCACGGTACAGAGGGGGGGTGCATAATGATAGCGCATCACAAGAGAGTACATTTAGCTACATTTTGAGCACACATCTTTCAGTGAGGAGACTGGGCTCATGAATACACGATTAACACAGAACAATTAAATGAGACACACAAGGTGGAAGAAGGTGCACTTGAGGGGGGAGGACTACATTTCATTGACAGTTCACCACAGGAGGAGAGAAATAGGGGTAAAGGGTGGATGATCCATGTTCCCAACAGAATTAATTTGGCGACAAGATAACAGTGCAAGTGGTACTGCCACTAGCGCTTTTGAAAATAACACTGGCACAAATGCATTAGCCAACACACATAGGGAAAGAGGTCATTGCTGCACGAACTGGAGCATAATGGTTGCATTAAAATTTGAGAGCAGATATTGGGGGGAGAAATATATATTGTTTAAATGTAACAGTAATTAGAAATATATATATTGTTTAAATGTAACAGTAATTAGAAATATATATATATTGTTTAAATGTAACAGTAATTACAGTAGTGGAGTAATAAAATACTAGACTAAATGAGTAATTAACAGAGTAGGTAGGATTTAAAAGGTGGACATGGGGTGGGATAGAGAGAATGGGAGCAAATTGGTAGCGGATTTCATTAGTACCAGCTTAAAGTGCCTGCAGTTCACTGCAAGGCACACCCTGAGAAGTGAGAGAGGAGCCATAGAAAAAAAAAAAGATTTTAAAACCCTGCGATTATCTTAACTAAGTAACATGGTGCACTTAATTTAGAAACACAGCCACCCTATATGACAAATTTACCACCCTGATGTTTCCCTATTTAGCTTGTCAGTGCCTGATGCCCCACGGGACAAAGGCACGCACTATAAATAACGTATAACAAAAGCACAGTAAATACAAAGATCCAAAGGCCCATTTGTACACTAGCACCCAATTTGCATATATATGATCAAAGTGTGTAATGAGTATCTTCACAAAAATTAAGTGCCTACCCATTTTCTGGGTACATTCCGAATTGTGTAATAATTTACAGTCAGACCGCCATTGAACGCCACCAGGTGGTGACAGGATGGTGCATAGGTGTACCATTGGCTCCTCCCACTAGGACACTGAATAGTGTGAGAGTAGTGCAGAGAGGTTAGGTCAAGAAATTGAAGAATATGTAAATTCTCAGGTCTCAAGCGCTTCCATTTCATTTCTCGCCAGATACAAAGGACCCAGGGCAGGCCTGAAGACAACGGACAACCAACACCCAATGGCTATGGACTACAGTGGGACATTTTCCCCTCCTGACAGACTTTGTCAGAAGTGTAAGGCGTCAAGCCCTACAAAGCGGTGGCCACCCTGGCAACGAGGGAGCAACGATCAACAGGGCCAACGCAAGAGATTTTCATGAACTACAAAGTAGCACGAACACTCCCGAGTTAGGGAAACATGGCCATCCCATGGTCCAACGCACACCAGCAACTAGAATAGGGACAGACACACGCATTTCCAAAGTTTAATTGAGTTTCATATTACATTTTGTGCACCTACAGCTGTAACACTGTTTTGTTTCTTCTCTTTTCCCCGCACATGCAGGTTGTTGCGTATATATGCTGTTAGAAATGTGTAGGAAATTTCCTTAATGTTATCTTCCATTAGAAACTGTGAGGTCCACTGAGTAAAACATTGTGAAGCATTCCCCACTCAATTGCCCACCCTATCAAGAACCTCAGACCCCTTAGAGCATGTTTCCCTGAAGTATATTTCCTTGCTTCCATTGAATAAACAGCCCAAGATTTTCCCTACCCATATGGAGAAATTTTGAAAACACGAAATGTCCAGGGGGAGGTTTGATTTTGCCCTTAGTGATTGTTTAGTTCGCGGAGCTTGAGGTCACTAACATGTACTAACGTATTAACGCTTTTCTTGCGATTTTCAGGCGGGCAACTTTATCATCTCATCAGCTGCAAGGACCCAGCAGCGTAAGTGGTTATGGGCACGCAAATAAGGACTTTTACCTTCACGATGGAACTATTAATGATGAACGAAATTATGGGGGTGGTACTTTGAAAATTATTTGTAATAATGAGCATTACCGCTGTATCCCCTGCTAACATTCCCTAACCTAAGCAGGAACAGTTACGGCGTCAGTGGGTAAGGAAAAGCTGCTGCTAAAGTAAGGAGAGTTAAAGGCAGACACAAGGGGAGTAAAACATACACATAACACACATATCAGAAGTGACCAACAACATGCACACATGTACAAAATTGGTAGGGACACCACTGGAGAGAGCTGTCCTGACTGTTCTTTAACATATGCCGGAAGAGAATTGATTACAACAGAACTTACTACAGCAGAGCACGACGCCATGTATGACAAGGTGTGAAGAAGATTGCAAGGGAAGACAGCAACATTGAGATTGAAAAATAAATAAATAAATAAATAAATAAATAATAAAAGAAGAAAGAAAAACAAAAAGAGAGAAGAAAAAATAAAATGAAAAAGACAAAAATATGATAAGTGCCTAACAGTGTGAGAGAAAAGAGCAAAGATGGTCACTGAAGAAGGACGTATACTGTTAAGGTACCAACGTTATGTTACCAGCACAACAGTGACAAGAAGTGGACAATCATGCTGGATGCAAGAAGGTTGAGAGAAGTTGCGAGATGAGAGCAGGAACATCACTGCTTATGGACTACTATTGAGCACATGCCTCCAAAGGTCAAGAGAAACTACCACTGAATTGGGGAGGAGAGTGTTCATTGGAGCGCATCAGCATGCCCTTGTTGGTGATGACCAAGGAAGATGTGAAGAGTGACACATTCACCAAGGTGGAAAACAACGGAAGAAGAGAAACAGACAGAGAAGTAAAAAGAGGGGGGAATTACTTCTCGAGCGAGAAAGAAGAATGAGTGGGTGCAGTACCAGCATACCAAAGAATGATCAGCAAAAAATGTATCTGAAAAGAGAAAGCAAAGAACTAGCTAGTGCTTGCATGGTGATGGATGACATCATAACTGCCTGGTTGCTTGAAGGTGATAACGGAAGGACGAGTACCGAGCACAGCACCATTGTGCAAGATAGAGATACATTGCAAGAGAACAACAGAGGAAGTTATCGGAATGCAAATAAGAGACATGGTGAAAGGAAGAGCCGGACTAAGATAGCGGTGCGCAACATGGTTCCAGCAGTAATAAAGGTGGCCACTCCCTGTGATCAGAGGAAGTACGAAGGGGAGTGAGTGTGGTGGAACACAGAAGGGGAACACTCCTATATGTACTGTTGATCAACAACAATGCAGAAAATTATGGACACTTCAAGGAATTGGCAAAGATATGCAGACCGGAAGGAGGTGAATGTTGCTTGGTGGTGTGGTCGACAAAAGTCGACCAGAGGGGGGACTGAAGAGGGAAAATGGAGACCAAATCCATGCCCCCGCACCCCAAGCGCCCCAGCGCACCCATGGGTGACAAATATGCTGAAACACACCCACTTCACCAACAGTGCAACTTCTATGCTACATTAGAATCAATGCTGCAATATCAGAATCTACAAACACAAAAATCCCTGTTTAAAGGCTTGCAAATGCCTATATGAACTAACATGGACTAAATGCACAGTGTAAAGCTATGTTTCAGGAAAATTACAGCTAAGTTCATTTCGCTCACTGAACACTGAACACTGGCTGCGGGAGCCTTATCAACATTCCTCGCAAAAGAAGTCCGACTTGCCAAGGCCGCAAATTCAAGATAAAACTACTTTCTGCAGACAGACATTTTTTAATTATCCACAAATGCGAGTAAATCACGGCAACCCAGTGTGCTTTTTTTTTTTTTCTCTTTCTGGGAAAGAAAGACATTTTCTCAAGGACACGCACAACATTGAAACATAATTTGTAACAAGCCAGAACCAGGTGCGAACTGCTTGTCCAGCTAAAAAGTTATGGGAACAAAGTCACATTGCAACATGATTAGAATTAGGTAAGGGGGGCTGGCACAGCTAAATCAACCCACTGACGCAGGAGGTAAATATCCAATTATCAGGCTCTCTATAAGTGCTACATATGTAACCCACCACTCTGCAGCCAATAACAGGAGGAGATAGGTTTCTGGGAGCTGATCCAATTCTGTGAGGTCAGCCTGCAGTGTGATTATAAAACTTACTTGCAAGACAGCCCCGGGGGAGACGGCGCCTGAACTCACGATGCTTTTCTTTGGCTTTTTTCTCTTTTCTGTGCTTAGAAATAAAGCAGTTTGAAACATGTTGCTGCCTGCTTGGAACTCTGTTGCATTTCTGGGGGCCATATGGGAGGTGTTGGGGCCTCCCATAGCTGGTGAGGATATGGCTGCTGGCCCCCCACTGCCCTGGGGGTGGGGGGGGATCCAGCTTCTCCCCGACACTAGTATTTCTGTGCAGGGTAGGGCATGGTACGTGTTTAGCGAGGGACATGACTAAACAGATTAGTGTTACGGTAAGGCACAGCAGAAGGGTCACCTGAGTCTTTCTAGGGCACATAGTTGTGACTAGGTAAGGATAGGTAGAAGAGCAGGCTAGTTCAACATAGTCAACGGACCTGATAGTAGACAGGATTAAAGGATTCAGAAGGAAGTATAGTGGGTGCAGTAAGCTATTTGGGTCAATACAGCAGGCACAATAGGCATGCTCAGCTCAGAGCAGTGGGCACAATAGGCTGATTCAGATCAGAGCAATAGGCGCAATAGGCACATTCAAGTCAGAGCAGTGGGCACAAATAGGGAAGTTCAAATCAGAGCAGTGGGCGCAATAGGCAAGTTCAAATCAGAGCAGTGGGCACAATAGGCAAGTTCAAATCAAAGCAATGGGCACAATAGGCAAATTCAAATCAGAGAGTGGAGACATAGCAAGCACGTGGTAGGATGTTGTAAGCAATTATTCAGAAGAGCAGTGCTGACATTTAACAATGTGCAAAACTGGGGTATGACAGTGCTCATGCATAGTATATGAGAGTAATAAACAGTGTGAAAAGCTATGCAGTGAAATCATGTGCAGTGACAATCTCGGAGTTGCCTATAGGAGCGTGAAAGAACAATTCTATGGTTACTATTATAATATAAAATGCAAATGTATAGTATACATCTTAGTATAGTCAAGTAAACTAAGAGCTGGGCTTTTTTTTACAAAAGTATACAATACCATAATACTATAATAATATGTTACTTTGTACTGAATAGCTTGCAGGCACTACATATAAACACTGTGAGATTATATAATTTGCCCAGGATTATAACCTTTGGTTAATTGGTGAAACCGAGATGAGGGCAATTTAAGCAATTTCCACATATCTTTCCATGTTTATTTGATATACATATTTATTAAGGTTTTATTTGGGTTTTATGTGCACATCAACAACCCACATTATATAATGAACTAGCCTGGCATAATAAACTAATCTCACACTATATAATTTGTCAGAGAATCTTTTTGACCAAAAAGAGTATGACTTTTGCCTTATTTTCTCCATCCTGCTTGCAAAGTAATGTGAGTCTAAAGAAATCTCCATTGTGGTTTAATCCATAGTCATTATTTTACACAACATTCAGCATGATGCACCCCTCTCAATTCTCTAAGTCTCAGCTAATTGTCCCTCTCCCTCCCATCAATCTCTAATTGCTCCCATTGTAATGCTCTGTTGACATATAGGTCAACATACTGAGAAGTTTCAAAGACCACTGGGAGAACTGCTCTTCTGCCTTTAGCTCCAACCTTCACAGAAAAGTGTGAGTGAGAGATGGAAAAGTTGTGTTCAGGCCCGAAGAAAAGTCAGAACTTTTTCACGTCACAGAGAGGGTTTGTGTGAGACATGGGACACAACCTATAAGTACCAGATAGACCCACTAAATACATGATGGTTGGACACTTTACACATGGCTGAGGGCGTACCATCATGCTTTATACAGAGTAGTGTTGTGGCGTTGGCACCAACATTCGGAAATGTGCTCTTGGAGCCCCTTTGCACTTGTTGGAGGTTCAGAGCCCTTATTTACTTCAAAATAAACTGTGGGCGGCCTCACATTACAGGGGGCATATTTAGCACCAACAGGACACGTCATACTGGAGTTGTCCTAGTATTACTAGCAAGGCCCTAATGGTGCTATGCAGATCCCCTGTAATGCAAGAGTGGCCAGAGGACAAAGGCAGCTCTCCAGCTTATTGTCATGTACCAACACAACCCCACCCCTTCTGGAAAAATAATTCGTACATTTTTATATTATCTTCTTTGAAAAGTATGCAATAAAGTTTGCGGCCTCTACATTGTTATTTGAAAGAAATTCATGCAGTTATTTATGTATTGTTTACCGTACCTATGTTCTCTTTTTTAAAAAGCATCCTGCATTATTAAACTACAAACAAAATCTTAAAGACTGAAAATGCCACTAAACTCAATTATGTACCATTCTTTTTTTGCCTTGGAATGATGAAAAGTGGGTCAGGTTCCTACACACTTGGATTCAATGACTGTCAAGCTGTTCAGATTTTAATAGGATGTGCAGGTTCCCACGTGCACATCTTGCCAGATTAATAGATGACACTGATCATTTAATTTGTGAAACTGTTATTCGTTTTAAAATCAGCTGTAAAAACATTCCTAGGCGTTTTATTTTAAGCTGTGAAAACCAGTGAATGCTTGGAATAGCTCATTGGGTTCCAACTCCAGGTTTTACACGGGTCAACACAGTGGCACATTAACCCACAATGTCAACATTCCAAAACAAGGTCACTGGGGGAAAAGGGGAGCTTGAAGCTTTGACTGTTTTTTGAAGCGCATACCAAGAGCACAAAGGTCTGATACTATTTTTAGGAAATGTTGTCATTATTTCCCAACCGCATTACATTTGTAGCTGCAAGAACATTTTAAAGTAGGTTTAGGCATATCTAGCATTAAGCTTCCCAATCCATGCCAAGCTTTTAGAGGCAAAGGCCTGTCATAAAATCTTGCCAGATATTTCCACTAGAATCGTGCTCAATTGTTCAGTTCAGATAAGAGGCTGACCCAGGTACACCGACTTGCGACTGACCTTCCCCGTTGCACTAGCCTTTCAAAGACACTGGCCTATTATTAAATCTCCCCATTATCTATACGGTGTCACTTGTTAAGCATACCATACAGCGATGCTATAGATATCTTACTCCCTTACACAACAGAGAAGTTTACCTCTTACCAAAGGAAATGAAGATCTACAAGTAGCAGGCCAAAACAGCGTTAAGTAAGTGGTCCATCAACATATGTGAAACTTCCTATCCATCCCTGGCTGTTCATCCAACATCAGTTTGCATTCTGGAACTTGTCGTTTTTATTTTTCCAAATGTGTGAACTTTAAAACAATTGCAAACTGGTAGTGGCTAAAATGCAAGCACTGACCACTGTCAAGCTTCTTTTCCACTGCTGCTTCCTTAGTCTATATGGCGGTTGTGATGCAGAGATGTATGTTCCCTCGTGCCAGGGTGGTCAGGTGTGATATTCCGCGGAATGTTTACTTGCCTTCTTGCGTTTGTAGTTTTGCTTCTCATTTATCGGGATGTGACAAAATGCAACAAAGGAGGAAGTCCTGTATGCTCTATTCACACGTGACACTGAAAATAATGGAGGTGTCTATGAAGCCTGCTGTGGGTCAGTTATCATTATTCATTTGCATTGCTTATTTGTTTCATTATTGAAGACAAGCATCTAGCATATTGCTTTGTATAGGTGTAGATAAAATGTACAGTTTTGCAAAAGAAAGCACATACATTTAGCCCTCCAACAAGCAGGCAGATTTGTGAAATTTTATAAATATGAAATTGACCTTTGCTTTCACAAATAAACCAAATAGCTGGTGAGCCCTGTTGTATGGACTTGGCTTCAAAATGCAAATGAGCAATCACAGTTAAGAACACCAACATTAGCACTTTGCATGAAGAATTAGAATTGTTCACATGAAAAGGCCACTTAAGGAGACCATGTTTATTTATTTATTTGCATGTATAAAGCGCACAGAGCTGCCCTGAGGCATCGTGGTGCTGTTACAGAAAGCTTAAACTTAAACATAGGTAGAATGTAACATTCTGCAGTCATACATTGACAGGTGTGGGAGACAGGACAAGGGTCAGACAGGTTGTGCTTTGCTTTGGTTACAGTGCAAGCAGAACTGTGCATGTTGGTTTGAGAGCATTAGTGGAATAGAAAGGTTTTTAGGTTTTTGCGAAAGGTGGTGTAAGATTCTTCATTCCTGAGTGAGGTTGGCAGGGCATTTCAGTTTTTAGGTGCGAGGTGTTGGAAGCTGCACCCTCCTGCTCTGGTTCTTTTGAAGGTGGGGACATAGATCTAGTTGGCGCGGTTGGCTCTGGTAGGTCTGTTGGAGGTGTTGAGTGTGATTCTTTCGGAAAGATAGGGTGGCCCATTTTCCATGAATCCCTGTCTACTTCACATCTCTCATCTGACAAGCTGTAAGTCATAGCATCAAGGAGAACCAGCGAACTAACATGCAATTGAGAGCCTGACAGGAAGTCCATTTGTGGCCGCTCTGGCTGACAAACATCTTACGACCCCAAAGGCTGCTCCTGTCATGGCTCCGGCTTCTGAATCTTGCAACCCGGACTGCCATCCCATGGGTGGAATGAAATCTGTGCTCATTGTCTGCCAAACGGACAACCAGATGCAGCTCTAAAAATACAGTCAGGTTGGTCTAAATCCAAGTCGGTGGCAACTCTCACCTCGCCATGTGTGGGGGAATAACATTTCAAATGATGCAGGATGGGCTACCTCCAGTGACGTTTTATAGGCAGGACAAACTGACTTGCATCAGCCCCAAAATATGATTATATGCAAAGACAAAATCTACATTTTAATTGTACCTTCCCAAATGGTAATGCAGTGATTGTGATCTAGTGCATGCTTGGGCTCTGAATATGTGCCATGGCATTGTGTCACCTGATTTAGCATTACTTAGGCTAACATTATATGACATGACATAACAAGGCATACATGCTAGAGAAAGAATGTTTTGGATTGATGTGAGCAAATAAATGTAACCAACTATGATGTTTCCAAAGTGAAAAAGGTTGTCCCCAGTGTATCTTGAGCAAGGCACAATAATACTAGCCACCTTAAAATCATTCTACCTTCCACCTTGACTAACAACACATCTCCAAAGACAGCTCCAATATCGAAATACACAATCTACAGACTGGAGCATGCACCACCTGGTGACACGTATCTACACTAAATGTCCCTAAACACTGCACTAACCCACCAAATATACACTAAGGCAAATTTCAACACTGCTTACACACAACTCTGACAGAAACCATAGACAGTCACACAAATAATTCACATTAACAACCTCTGCACACATTAACCACTGTTGCAGACAACTCACAAAATATCTGAAGCCCACACACTGCAGATAGCCCCATATTTTCAGATTATCACATATCTGCATTGCAACAAAGAAACTTTGCCTGGCTCCATGTGCTCTTACCTGAACGTGTGCATATGTTGATAATTCAAGCAACTGTGAAAACGTAAAAGGTGTTATGTACAGGTTCAATAACATAGCATAACAAGGCATAGCAAATAATCTCACTCATTCGCTGATGGGACAGTACTCTGGACTGTCCCACTACATTTGGTGACTAGCAGCAATATGGGAGGACATTACTACTGCTTCCGCTACAATCAATCTGCTATACCAGAATATCTGGTGCACTGAATGGCTGGTGAGACTATATATGTGCCTGTCAAATCAAGGAATATGGGACTGATGTGGGCTAGTTCAACAATAAATTAATGTTAGGTGACACATCCAGCTACTACTAAAAGAGGAGCATGTAGAGCTATGCATGTGTCCCTAGAATCATTAACTCTGCCACTATGTTTTTTCAAGAAGTGTAACCATAGTAACTTTTCAGTATTCCAGTTGTTAGAATAGATTTCTAAACTCGGATCTTGTGGACAGAAGTTTAGGAGGCCACCCTAGTTTAGTGAAACAGAGAACCTTCCGGACAATGCCAAACCAATCACAGTAGCTTGGCAGGCAGCCAAGACTCAGGATGTCATTACAAGGTAGGAGGTAACCATGCCGCTATTACCATGGCTACCCCCTTACCGGGTACCGGGTCCGGGTTCCTTGAATGAGGAATTACCGGGCCATTCCGACCTTGGAGGGCCCGGTAATTCCTCATTCAATGAACCCATACCCATTTCCCATTGAGCCCCCAAAGGGCTCAATGGGAATTGGGAAGGTGCTAACAATGGGCCCGTTAATAACGGGCCCGTTGTTAGCACCCTGGTCTGCTCGTGGGACCCGCTAAGGGCGCCAGGTCAAACCAGGGGTCCTTAGCGGGTTCCCGCGAGCAGACTCGTAATGAGGCGGTAAGGGGTTGACGGCTCCGGCACCATTACCGGCGCGTTAACCCCTTACCACCTCACTCGTAATGACCCCCTAAGTCTCAGGAGGGCTGAGAGTGATCAGAAGCCCACAATGAGCACACACAGTTAAGCTACCACAGACTACTCTTGGACAGGTGTATATCAAAAATACATATATTTATGTATTTTGGGCTGTATAAAACAACACAAATAACCAAACTAATAATGAGACAATTACCACACAAGCATATCACTATGTAACATATATATAGCTATTGTAGCCTAATGTGATAAAGGGAGTAAAACAGGAATTATGCGTAGGCAGTCTTCAAGATGGAAACCCTAACTTATTCAGCCAAGCCCTACGAAGTTAGGCACATTGTGCTAAACATACAGCAGTGCGTAAAAACACACAGTTGTGCGTAAAGCGAAGACAGTACCTTTTCAAGATGCTGGGAAAGTTAGGTAAGGGGCCTGAAGGGGGTAAAAGATGTTCCAATCATCAGGTAAGGGTCTGTCCTCAAAGACAGAGCAGTTTCCAACTTTCAAAACAGGCCGGGGAGCATAGACTATCCCAGCCAAAGAGAGGATCTCAAGGAAACCTTTTGTGTTAAAACAAATAATGGATGAGACAGGGGCTACAGGTAAGTTATGCCAGTACTCACCACCCCTTGCTCCAATCCAGACCAAACTATGTTAGCTTAGTGGAGGTCATCTGAGGTTGCATAGTCCGCCTTTACTTCCTGGATCCGGCTCTCAGGTGCTGCAGCATGGGACAGTAGTCTGTGACGGGACAGTATCCACAAATCCACCCATGAAGGGAGGAGGAGGAAGAGAATTCCAGTGCAGCAGGACTCAGGGCACAGCAGAGAAGGTGGGAAAGTCACCCACAGAGACCGTCACCACAACACAGTGACGCAGGGACCACAAAGGCTTGCGGCATGACTAACTCTCCTAATTAGCGACCCAGAGGAGCTAGGCTTAAGGAATTTGGCATAGAGTGCTGAGAACCAAAAGCTAGGGATTCCCAAAGTGTCAAGTCAACCTCGAAATGGCGGCGCTCCTATGCGATGTCCCGGGACAGAGCTGGTCAGTTCACTGGACGGGCCAGGAAAAGCTCAGAGAAGGCTCTTTTGGCAGGAAATCAGGTGACGCCAAGAGTAGTTGTTCCCACTACTTAAATGGGTCAAATCACTCTTGCAGTCCTTCAAAGGTTGAGAACAAAGCAGGGGTCCTACGGGACAACAGCAGGGTCAGGGTGCCAAACCTTCCAGCTCGTTACCGGCGGGTCCTTGGACCTGCTTCAGTTCACTGGATACTTGGCTCCTTCTGTAGTTCAATATGAACCACTGTACATAGACCTGGAATGGATACAGAGCCCTTTGTCTTATCCAAAGTTTGATGCATGATCGAATCTGGACAGCCAATAGAAGATCTGCACCCTTGCGTGTACTCGAGACGTGGTCCAATCATGGTCCACAGTGTCCTCATGTATTCATGCACACCTGACATCCTGGTACCAGTAGTGTGGATTGGAACCAGACTGTCCCAACCCACTTCTTGGGCACTAGCAAACATCACATGCAGGAGCCTGTTAAAGATGGGGTTTTCACAGGAGGCTGTATGTCCAAATAAGGAAGTTGCGGGTTAGACGGCCTGGGGGAAGGCCAAGGGACAAGATGGCTAAAGGACAGAACAAAAGACTTTGTGGCACAGCCAGTTGTGGCACTGGCCCCATTCATGAGCCATCTGCATAAGGTCTGATATGGTTCGCTAAAAAGTAGTCAAAATACCATTACAGTAAACTGCTGCCACCAGTTCATCCTAGGCACACTTGTTCATTCACCAACAATTCCTTAGAGGGTGTCTAGGGCCATAAAACCAAAGGACCCCATTGCACGATACAGTAATGTACTTTGCACACTGATAAAAAGTTTCCAAGAAATGACAACAAAGTAAAAGACTAAGTGACACACAGGTTGCCAGTACTGACAGACTGAAGGCCGTGTCAGTTTGCCCATAACAAATGAGCAAAAGCCCAGTGGAAAAAGTCAGGTTAGGATAGCCATACAAAAGCAAAATGTTTGGGTGGCCCATAATATAGAGGGAAAATTGCATTCAGATAAATCTTTCCTAACAGCAGTATTATCAGGTGAGTCACAATGTGATTCCATTATTTTCCCAGGCTCACACACTTTGGTTAAGCAGTGAAGATGGGAGTTTAATCCACTTTGCATACAAGGGATTTGACCACGTAGCTCTGATCTCTCCTTGAGTCAAATGTTTTATTTTCCAAGGAACACAATAATAATGTCTTACAGAGTTTACTTGTGATACTTTCACATCACATGGCAGAGTGAGCAACCTAGCAATATCTAAATCCTTATACAAACATGTAAATCCAACAAAATATCAATGTAGCTTTAGTTTTCCCACACCCAGAAAGGCAAACTAGAAGTCACAGAATGAAAAATAATGCAAGCATGATAAATCTAATGGTTTTCACCACTATACTTTTAGTACTTTAAGGCAAACACTAAAATAAATTGTGTAATGAGGTTACCTGTTATAATTATTGTTTGTTGTAAACTTCCATAGTTTGGCATGAATGATGGCATGATGCTTGATTATCCACATAAAAGCAACAAACCCTTTTTTGTATGTCCCTCTAGTAAACGTCAAAGAGGTAAACACATCTTTAAAACAGATTTCTTTTTGTGTTACACATTTGAGATACTGATTTGATATGTAACTAGATCTGTTTGGGTTCTCACAGTTGGAATTGTCCGATCAGAGTGTGAAATTCCCAAACATTTACACAAAGGAAAGGTGCTGCTCATAAAAAATGAAATGTGTTACAAAAGTAATTATGACAATAAAAGTAATGGCTATACAGACCTGGACACTGTGTATCCCCTGCATTTAGTGTTGATCTTGACAGTTATCAAGATGATCAGGTACATGAAGCAAAGACCCAGAATTACGAAGGGAGGACTAAAGCCCAATTAGCCCAATGGTGATGCCGACTTGTTAGTTGTCTACAAGTACTTGACAGACAAAAGATAATCCTTGTTTATTCCTTTCATGACAAGTGCATTTTTCACTTGATTTCGCATCTATCTGGTGTTTCTTAGGATCAGAGTGCCAGACAAATATCTGTAAAGGCCCATCCCCTTGTCGATCTGTCCACCCTTCCAATTCCAGCCAGTACATGCCATATCTCACCACTCCTCTCTCCTGGAGTTATCACTTTCTCCTTTCCTCCCAGCTCACCCTCTCTACCCCTCAGGACAAGCCAACTCCAGCACTGCCACCTACCTTCTCGGTTATCTGACCCATGAAGCGTGTGTCAGTTGAGGCATTCGCCGCCACTTTCTAATGCCCCTCTTCCCCTTTGGCTGACTCACACCCTGACACAGCCCTTTCCATTCTCCACTCTGCTATATCTGCTTCTCTCATTGTTCTTGCCCCTGTCATGAGGATCCGCTTAATGGCCAAGGCCAAGTGCAACTCTTGGTATCACTCAGACCTCGTCACCCTTAAACGCAATTCAGGGTGGCTGAGAGGAAATGGCGTGCTTCTGGTACATCCTCTGACAAAATGGCCTGCCGCTTGCTCCAAAGGCAATACCAGCTCTCCGTCCACACCAAGAAGAGATCCCTCATCCAAGCCTGCATCTCCACAGCATCTAACAACTTGGCCAAACTCTTTAAAATCTGCAAAGAGCTTCCAATCCTGCTGCAGTCTCTACCTCTCCTGTCCCTTCCCAGATCCTCTTCACAGCCCTGGCTTCTCATTTCATCTGTAAAACTCAGGACATCCTGTCCTCTCTCTTTTCCTCTCCCCTCCTCCCTCCATGCTCTGCTCTTCCTCTGGCCCTTCTTCGGCTATCTCTCCTCCCTCTTTCTCAGCCTTTGCCCTATTCTCCTCAGACGAGGATTCTAGACAAGTCCGAGTAATGAAAGTCGGTTATCGGTTAAAGTTTTGACTCAAAAGGGTCGAATAACAAAAGGGTCGAGTCAATTCGACCAAAAAAAAGGAACATTTTTTTTGGGGGGGGGTTGGACCCCCACAACCCTTGTTTTTGGTGTAAAAACACCATTTTTTACCTATACTAAATAAAAAAAAATACATTTAAAAAAAAAAATGCAATCCTTTTGTTTTCGGTCGAATGCACTCTCACCTTTGGCATTCGACCCTTTTGATTTCATAACTTTAACTGGACACCATGAAAGTCTTGTCAAAACAGGTTCACCCCTGTTCCTCCATCAAGGACCATATTGACACCCAGGCTCCTGCTCTGGCTGATTTCTGCAACCACTCCTTCGCCATTGGAGTCTTCCCCTCCCCCCTGAAGTACTCCCTTGTGCACTCATTTTTGAAACCCTCTGCCGACCCTTCCTGCCCATCTAACTATCGCCCAGTCTCCATCAGTCTTTTCCTGAGCAAACTCCTGGAAAAACTGGCCATCTCCCAGCTTAATCTTCACACTGAATCGGTTGGTTGTCTCCATGACCATCTGTCTGGCTTCAGAGCTGCCAGAAGCACGGAAATTGCTCTCCTGAACATCCGTGAAAACCTGCTCTTCAACCTCGATTCCAACACCCCCTGTGTCCTCATCTTACTTGATCTCTCTTCTGCCTTTGGCACATTCAACCATGCCATCCTGCTCAGCTGTCTCTTTGATAACCTGGGTATTACCGATCAGCCCCTAGCTTGGCTGACCTCCTTCCTCTCCGATCGATCCTCCCAGGTCCAACTTGGGTCCTTCCTCTCCTCTATCTCTATCTCTACCTGTGGTGTTCCCCATGGGTCTAACCTCTCTCCCTGGCTGTTCAACCACTACCTGGTACTTCTTGCCCACCGCATTGCCGCTCTCTGCCCCAACTTTCAGTGCTATGCGGATGACACTCAACTCATTTTCAGGCTCCGTTCTGCCACCTCTTCTCCTTCTCTCATCTCTGACTGTCTGTCCGCCATCTAGGAGTGGTGTGCCACCAATGATCTCAGCATCAATGCCAGTAAGACTGAGATTCTCCTAATTGGCACACCTGCTCCCTCCTTTCCTGTCACTCTCTGGTCGGCCTCTCTTGGCCCTCTTCCTGCTCCCACCTGTGAGGCTAAAAACCTCTGGGTCATCTTTGACTCAACACTTTCCTTCTCTCCTCACATCTCTGACGTCTCTAAGACGTCACACTACCAGCCGCCCCTCCTCAGAGGTATTCTTCCCTTCCTCTCCTTCCCCCAGAAGATCACTGTCTCCAGAGCTCTGGTTGTCTCTGGGCTGGACTACTGCAACAGCCTCTATCTAAATCTGTCTGCCTCTACTCTCTGCCCTCTGCAACTTATCCAAAACAGGACTGCAATCTGTCCAGGACTGAAATCTCTGCACTGGCTCGCAGTGGTGGCAAGGATTAAGTTCAAAACCCCCTGCATTGCCCACAAGGCCTTCTGGGGCCTGGGACTTCAATACCTTCAACTCTCTCTTCCTAAGTATCTTCCTTCTCGAGCTCTTCACTCATCCGCCTCCAACTCCCTTAGGGTTAGTCGCTTCTCCAAGCAGCAAGTTGGTGGTAGATCTCTTTCTTCTGCTGGGGCCTCCCTCTGGATCAGCCTCCCTATCTCTCTGAAATGTTAGGAGAACCATCTCCGGTTCCAGAAGCACCTAAAGATTTCCTCTTTGCTTCTGCTTTCTCTCCTCCACTCCCCTGCTGATCTCCTGGCTGAATCTGAATTTGCACTGCTTACCTGGCTACACTCTGATCTCGGGCCCATGTCCCCTCCCCATCAGTTGCACACCTGCACTGCCCCCCCCCGTCATCCCTTGCACTTCGGGACTATTTCTGTATCCCTACCGTCCCCTACTTGCTCTTGACACCTGATGTCTGCACTTACACTTGCACTGGCCACCAGCAGGCCACACTTTTTTAAAAATTGTCTTTATTTACTTACTGTTATGCTATGTACTGCACTTCCCCCTCCACTTTCATGTAATATCCTATACATATTGTAGTCAAAATAATAACAATAACATCTTCCTGAACAAAACTCATGATTAAAACCTCAAAAAAGAATATCAATTATTTTCTGATAGATGGGTAGCCTTACAAAATGAACAGTCTGGTATACTCGTATTATATGAAATATCTCTATGAGAAAAGGGACAGAATAAATAGCACCCATGAGGATTCAGATGTGTTTGTTATATAAGGGCTGTAACCTTGAATATTACGCCATGGACACAGTGCTCATTTCATTTTTTCCACAAAAATCATGCTAACACTAAAATGTTTGTTACCATGAACCATGTCTACTCATTCAGAAATCCTAAGGATTTGGATGTGGGCATACAATGGCTGCCATAACCTCTGTCATTCCTTTAATGTCCACTGGCTGTCTTGCTTCTTGTTTCCAGAGAATTTTAGAAGAGGAAGGGTTGGGTCTCAGTGTGAGCAAAGCATACACCTCCTAAGAGAGTAAATATGAATACTGGGCCAATGGTAAATCCATTTAGAATATTTTAATTTAGTTCACAATGTGCTGTGGACTCGTATTCCTTTCAAACATTGACCAATTAAAATCAGAGATTAGGAACGAGGCGCACACATGTAATTACCAGAAATGTCTTTGTTCCTGAAGACAGGGAATAATGGATTCTTCCCAATTGATGTCCACTCATATATCGCTGCATGTTTATAGTGGAAAGCAAACCTGACCATATGAGTTTTAGTTTAAGATCTTGGGTTTGCCCTTAATAATGCTGGCATGTTGCGTATGCCAGCACTGGTGACATTTTGTTATTGTCCTCTCAAACTTTCACACAAACTGCAACTACGGTTCAGCAGTTCTGATGGTTGTGGACCACAATAGACATTACAGCACGTGGTGAAAAGCTGTTTTCTGTCATTGTTGGCATCCACTTGGCCCTTTGCTTCCTACTGAGTTCAGTTTCGTAAACCTGAATTTCTGTTACAGGTGAATGCAGGTTTACCTACGTTATCTGGAATTTATACAGACAGTGAAAGTTAAGAAAAGGTGTTCGCGATCATGTAGATTTATTGTACCTAGTATTCTCCTTTATGATAAGCATCTTTTAAATAAATAATATTCTATTATAAATGCCACTGAGTGTCTGGAGCATTGTGGCATAATGGCCTTACTGACACATGGAGAGACTGATTCACACGACGCTTTTCTGAGATGTGTTCCTTCTTCCATAGGGAGTGCCAAAATAAATAAAATCGGTTTCAGTGAAAGAGTAGCTAAAAGATAAACTTGCCGGTTTCAAATGGGTGGCAAAATAGAGGAGGGAACACCCAAAAGGCACAAGAGGAATATATTCTCCTCACACTGTAGCCCATTAAATCTATCCACACCCCACATAGGACCCCACACCCACACCCTTTCCCCTGTAAGCTGTTGAAATGTGGTCGACCGATTGCTGTTGCAGATTATTTTCAAATCTGGAGACCATCAAAGACCTGTGTCATCTCCAGCCATTCTTTGCACCTGTTCAACCCTGCTCAATAATGTAATGCACCTTTAGCCAAGGAGCACCGATACCCTATAGACTCTACCTGCGTCTGAAAAAATGAATTAATTTGAGATCCATCCGTAAACAAGAATGTGGATTCGCAACTGGATATCTGTGCGCTAGTAATCACTAAGAGTGTTGAAATCGAATATTATTTGATAAAGTGGTGCAAGCGACAGGCCTACCCACGTCAACCAGTCCACCCTGGCCGGTACTGTTAACTAGTTAAATGGGAGATGGGGTACAAATGTGCTAAACACCATTAAGTCACGAATAGCCGACACGTGTTTCGACACACAGGTCGTCTTCAAGGCCTGCAACACTATTGTGGAGGGAATCCTGAAAATCTCCAAATGGAGATTCGAGAACAAGCCAACACAGATTTTCTCGGCTTGTTCTTTTCATCAGTCTGATACCTTCTTGACGTTGTTACTGTGCATTCAGACGACTCTCCATTTGGAGATTTTCAGGATTCCCTCCATAATAGTGTTGCACGCCTTGAAGACGACCTGTGTGTCAAAACACGTGTCAGCTGTTCGTGACTTAATTAAAGCATCAAACTATTATTGTTGTGCCTTAATGGAATGGTGTTTAGCGCATTTCTACCCCATCTCCAATTTAACTCATTTGAGATCCATGTTCATAACATCTTTGGAAAATGGAACACTGGGCCTCATTCACAGAACTTTTTTCAATGGGGAAGTCCCAATTTTCTCTTCTCTAGCCGATAGCCCTGCCATTCTGAGGGCTGTCCCCCCTGTTGCTACGTGCCATGGTAGATGATGGACTGAGATTACTTAGTGTACAGTATGCCCTTCCTTATGGCAGGAGCGTACACCCTCACGATGGAGACAACTGGGGTCTCCCTAGTGATTGGGGATGTGAAAAGCATGTTTGCAGCAATATTGGGGAAGCGAGAAGACGCAATATTGGAACGAACCGGATACATTGGGGTAAAACTGAGTAGCAATATACACAATTGGGTGCCCTTTAATAACTGCTGCGCCCACGTTTGGAAAGTACTAAGAAGTATATACCCTGATACTTCGGACATGTGATCAATATTGGCCTTTAAGATGAAACGAGACAAGGACCCTGCAGAATACATACAACAAATATAGGAGATGTGGATGCTAGAGACCTCACAATCGTGGACTGATTACATACCCATATGTAATCATATATTGGTCCGAGTACTCCCCCTGGAAGTGCAGCCCTTCGTAGATAAGATAGTAGGGATAGAAGTCAAGGGGTGGGTAGAGGTACAATCAACTATCATGCACTTTTGCAAATGGAGCAGGAGAGAAAGGGAGAAAGATTTGGCAGACAATGCTGCAAAGGCAGAAACGGAGTTGGTGCAGAAGAAGTTAGCAAAGCTCTTAGTGGAAGGGGCAGTGCTCAAGGGCCCCATTGAATTGGGGGGGCAATAGCAAGGGGGGTACCTTCAGCACAGTGTCTATCCTTAAGGGAGAACAACCCATTAATAGGATACTAACAACAGGGCAGAGAATACTCGCAGAGGGGCAGGGGATTTAGGTATGGCTTTGGGTATGAAGCAGTAGGACCCATGTTTTCAGGGCCATGCTTCCTTTGCTGAACAGCTCTACTGTTACAAACCTGTGGGACTTTAAGCAGTGGCCCAGCCGACACAGCATCAGGTGCAGCTCACACACACACACACACACAGCCCCAGCAAACACTAGTGCAGCAACTACAGACACCTATCCAAGCAGGACCTGTCGGGATCATAGGGCAACCAGAGAGCACATTGCAAGCACCCAAAAGACACACCCACAAGGGAGCAGTACACTGCTAGGCCAGAACATAGTACCCCACTACACCAGAGTAACAGTTTTGGGCGGAAACCCTCTCCTTTTTCTGCAGGGCACGACACCCAATAGGTATGCCCACAGAAAGTGTGTGTGTGTCCAGTCCTTGCATTAAGTGAATATTCTGACTGGTCACAGAATTTCTGTTCAGGCCCTCGGTGCACAAGGAAGTTGCCCCAGGCATGCAGATATTAATGCAGTTAGATGGGGCAGTCACACGAAAAGATGGTGATATTGTGTGGGACAGATGAGTATGAAATTGAATGGCGTACAATTCTCTGTATTGACCCTACGTTGACATTGACTGATGATCAGCTGTTCACAGAGGGCGAGCAAGAGCAAGAGTGAGACAATACAACTGGTAGAATGGCTAGTAGCCGCAAAGGACACAGGTGGTGAAGAAGCAAGCCACCTACACTCGGGTAGACTTGAAGGAGGTCCCAGAGAATTTACGGACCAAATGGCCCCATGATGTTGGAGTGCTCAAAGGAGCAGGGGTGGGCCATATCAAATTAAAAGAAGGGGCGTTGCTGCCCTGGGTGAAACAATACCCACTTTCCTGCAAAGCAGATGAAGGTATCTATGACACACTTCTCGCATTATGACAGCAGGGCATAATGCAGAGCTGAACGTCCTCATGCAGTGCGGCCATATACCCAATCAAAAAGGCAAAAGTAGGGGCCTGGAGATTTATTCAGGATCTTCGCCCCCAGAACAATGTGGTAGAGGCCGAATTCCCACTTGTCACAACTGAACTTAAGGGAGGAGGATTTCAATCCCCTCTCCCGAACCACAGAAGCCGAATGGATCGACCCCTCCCACCATGGTTGGCACGGGCGCCTGGATGTTCGAATTACAGGTAGCCACGTGGCAGCCAATGCGGGGAAGAAGGAGTTAGGGAAAGGGGATGGACAAATAAAGGGAACGAAGGGAAGACAACAAGACATAAACAGCAAAAGACCCCTACAATTCCTGACTCGATAGCGTAATACTCCTACAACCTGACCTGACTCTTTCTTCAGAAATTAGTAGAACATAACCTAACCTTCATACCATACATAACTCACTATACATGACCTCCTGTATGTTAGCAACCATGACTTAAAGCCACAATACACAGATAGTGAGCAGAGAACACTGAGACACACACATGCCTCACAAACATGGATTAACACAAAAACACTGCACATAGAGTGGCGCTTTTCTCCATGTGGAAAAGCAATGTGACTGGAAATGCAGATTAGTAGGGTTCTGTATTTAGAATGTGAAGAAAACAACGTGCCTGCGACCAGACCGGCGTTTATTTGCCAAAACATCTTTATCACATTAGACCTAGAGTGATAGAAGCACCCATATATGTATTATGAGAGCGCACTTAACTCATGGTCCGGACGTTTCCTTGTTACGTCCGGACATGAAAGAATGAAGCGTCTGCTTTCGCTCCATGTCACCGCCGCAGCCCGGCAAGAACAAACAAACACATGAACACTTAACTGATGGTCCGGGAGCCTCCTGTGGCTGACCCGGACCTGTAGTACTTGAGCAGATTAGGGAGCGTTCACCACCGCAGCCTGTGGAATGAAGATGCCTGGATGCATAGCCGGTGTGACTTCTTTACGCTGCCCGCCTACACCTGTCGTGTTGCTGCTCCACTGCCGCCCATGCCGTGCTCTCCAACATTAATCATCGTCAACTGAGCACGGGCAGGCGGCCGTTAAGAGCCCAATCTCTGATTGCAAAGTGCCTGCAGCTGAGTACCGGCGGGCCCAAGGAACTACACATTCCCCATGCCTGCTGGGAATTGTAGTTTATGTATGCCGTACCCGCTTCCTCCTGCACCACAACCCCTTATTCCTGACACCACTCGTGCCAAACCCGGTTACGATATTATGTAATATCCTGTCAAATGCAAAATATTTCACAGTGATTGATTTGAAAAGTGCCTTCTCAATACCATGGCATGTTCGCACATTCTGATGGCATAGTGACGACGGCTGTCCTCAATCAGAAAATAAACATAGGGGCACAAGACCCTGGCGTATTACAGTGGTTTGCTGGACCCAGTAATGCAAGAGCATTTCCCATGAGAACAAGCGCTTGTGGCTGCAGCATTTATCTTAGAGAAGGCAGACACCATAACAATGGGGTGCCCAGTGATCTTGTACGCGGAGTACTCGCTTTTTGCAGTTCATGAAAAATACACATTTATGACTCACAGGGCATCAGGAAACAAGGTGATACTGACAAACCCAGCAATTGAGGTTGTTAGCTTGGGGTAGTGAACCCAGCAGCACTCATTGCACAGCCAGTTGTGCCAGGAGAATATGTTCATGATTGTGCATCTTACATGGACAGGATGGAAGGGAATTCCTAGGTGCAGGAGGAACCCATAGAGGGAGAGGCATGCTATTCGTTTACGGGTCTTTAATGATAGATTTGTGCATAGGGTGCTGGCACACTGGTACTGCAGTAGTTTACCATCAGAGGGCAAATTTTGCATTTGGTCTCAAATGCGGCTGCTAGCTTATTATTCGGCACAGATGGAAGAATTGGTGGTTTTAATAACAGCGTTAAACATCTTCGAAGGGAATGTGGTAAACATTCTTTCAGACTCAGCATACGTCACCTCCACGGTACACTCAGGGTTGGCTCGATGAGAAAGGAGGGGGTTAAAAAGGAGTGATGGGTCCCCCGTTCAGCATGCAGATTTACTTGCATGACTAATTGAGGTGTTACCCCTCCCAGTGGAGGAGACCATAATACAATGTGCCTCCCACACAGGCAGCCTGGATTTTATTCCACAGGGCAATGATATGGCCAATAGTGCAGTCAAACAAACAGCCTAATTGCCCGAAGGAACTACCAAGCTGCTCCCATGGAAAAAAGAAAAGGTACCCGTGATGGAACCCGGATCCAAGCGACCCCAGAGCACTAATATGGCTGAATACGCACTGCCCATTGATCAGATAATATAATTACAAGGTGAAGTGCCCCAGTAGGAAAAAGAGCTATGGATCAAGAGAGAGTGCTATCTCTCCCCCGAGGTCTTAGTATGGAGACAGAAAAGCACAGGCAAGCCAGTGATGCCAAAAGAATTACTTCATGTAGCTTTGGAGCAGCTCAATTATCCAGCCCATGTGTCGAAAGAACATGCAGCCACATACATTAATGAGTGTTGGCTTGTGCCCATCCTCTACGATCTGTTAAGGCAATATTGCCTCTCCCAGAGAGGCCCTTCCAGCACTTGCATATTGACTATGTCGACATGCAAGATCGATGTGCCTCTTATAGGCACATAATAGTGATGGTATTCACCTTTTCACGTTCGCTTGAGGTGGGACCCTGTGCCCGTAATGATGCAAAATCATCTGCTAAATTCTTTGTGAGGTGGGGCATTTGTGATGAATTGAGGTCTGACAATGTGCAACACTTTGCCAGTGACCTGTTAAAGTAAGTCAGAGCCTTCCTGGGGATACAGCACCGACTGTGCTCAGTGTACCACCCTAGAGCAAACAGATAGGATTAACCCTTTAACGGCTTGCTTAAAGAGAGCTTGGCGAAGCTGTTGGTGACACTTGGCAAACATTGGCTGAACTGCTTGCCTATCGCTTTATTTACAATACGCAATTAACTTTTGAATGATAACATCTCTGCTCAGATACTTGATGAGTTCACTGCATACTTGAGGGAACTCACAAAGTTTCTCTAATACATTCAGGTGCATTCACAGTCAAGCCTGCCAGCCAACAAGACCTCACCAACAGACAGCGCAGGAAAAGCGAACTTTGCACCTGCATACCCGCAGTTCAACCCTGCGGACCAAGTGTTTGTCTGCAACTTCACAAGATCATGAAAAGTCTCGCTTCACAGGTCCGCACACAGTCGTCTAGTCCACACCAACGTAGCTGATCACCAAGCATGGATCCAGCATTCTTACATCCGCAGGAACAACAGTGCCGGCTCCCTCGAAGGAGAGGAGAACCACTTAATGGGGAGTATTGCTCAGATATCATTGACTTTTTTCTCTGCTATTAGGTTATCTGGAGGAGGTGGACGATGTGCCTCACAGTAAAATTGGCAATAGAAGAACGCAGAACGGTCTTATGGTACAGCATTACATTTCTTTGGCTTCTAGTATATAGGGAACCAGGAAGCACTGTTACAAGGAACAATGATCCAATTAGACATAAAATAAGTTTAATGGAGATATGTTTCATGATGGTATTGGGGACAGGCAGGACACAACATCTGATAATGCGTGGTATGATGATATGAGGCATGTGAGATGGGAGAGGGCAAATGACAATTGTTACCCGTCCTCTCTCATCCCACACATCAGAGTGGCACCCAGCTGTTTCTTCCCCAAGAGGTCACGGTAGAGGTAGAGGGGTGCCTACTGTACCTGTCATTCTGCAAAATGAGGGGCCCTTTTCAGGGTCATTAAGTGTCCGTCCGTTAAGTTGATGAGGGGGAAAAGGTATAAGGCATATATTATATGCAGCTGGGGAGAAAGGCAAACAATGAAGCAACCAACCATATCATAGTGGAATATGTTACAGAGTGGATAAGAAAAGGGGGAAGGTTGTTCACGACACACAGCAGACTGAAGTTCTGCAATGCAACAGGGCATGATATTCCATGGTTTCACATTTGGTGATTAATGAGAAATACAGGGATCTATCTTTCATGAAGGGCAATGGGAGGGGGGAATGGTACAGTGTCGAGCAGAACAGCTCAGTCGAACAGGCGGAGCTGACCTGTCTCCAAAGGCCTGTGAAAAGGCTGTGTCTGTGCCTGGGAGGGATCGTGAGGGCACCCCACCTCTGTGCCCCCTTTACAAACAATTATGCAGCCTCCTGTGCACGTCATGCTCTTGCAACCTCCTGGACCACACACCTTTAAGCTCTTTCCTGCCCCACATGTGGGTGATGGCTGAAAGTTCCACTGGCTCATCAGCCTATCATTGTGACCCATAATCTGTGCCTATCCCGCTCTGCATTTCTACCTTAGCCTTCCTACTTTTTCACTGCATTCTGTGTTCCTCAAATGGAAATACATTGTATCTGTAGTTCTATCTTTCACTGCATCATTTCCTGAATTTATTGTGATCCATTATAAAATCGTATCTAGGTGGGTGTGGTTTACATCTTGCATCCCTGTGTGCACTGTATTCATTGTGTTCCATTTTTAAATCGTATATAGGTGGGTGTGCTTTACATCTTGCATCCCTAAATGCACTGCATTCATTGTGTTCCATGTTAAAATCGTATCTAGGTAGGTGTGCTTTACATCTTGCATCCTTGTGGGCACTGCATTCATTGTGATCCATTTGAAAAATCGTATCCACGTAGGTGTGCATAACAACTTGCATCCCTGTGTGTACTGCTTTTATTGTGATCCATGTTAAAAATCATATCTAGATGGGTGTGCTTTCCATCTTGCACCCTTTTTGTGCACTGCATTAATTGTGATCCATTTTAAAAATCGTATTTTGCACTCCCACCAACTGCTCTGCATTTGTGCACTCCTTAGCTAATAGGCCACCTTGGAGTACAGGCCAGGGCTGTGCAGTGTGCCCCAACTCCTTTACTTTCCTTCTTTCACTAATCCTCGCCCACTGTGATGGCACTCACCATCTCTCCAATCTTCTCTAACTGCTACACTATCACCCATTCTCCCTCTCTTACAAATTCTGGAAGAAAAAAGCACAAAAAGACATCCTGAGTGTAAACCCTGTTCTTCCCTTCGCAAACACCTAAGTCAGCACATCTTCCAGAGAGGTCTTCAATGATGTCCTTGTCTCTGTTCCCTCTCCAGATCTATTGACTTCTCATCGCATCTCCACTCTCTCCCCTTTCACACCCTTTCCCATTAATGCTGGCACCAAGTGGGAAGTCTTCTTGGCCGGTTTCTCATCATCATGTTGCATCGTTAATGTCTACCACACAGACTCTATCCTGATACAGGGTCCTCAACCCAACCTCATTCTCATTGACCGGATCCTGACGTCCCTCATTAACTTCCTTCCTTCTCCTGTCTCTCCACCTACCACTCTCTATGTCCCTCCCTCTCTGACTGGAGTTCCACGCCCATGTACTCCACCTCAAAAAACCTTCAAAGGCAGGGACCTCCTCCACCTGGTGACTCTTAATGTCCACTCTGCCGACATACACTCTGCTGACATCTACCTCCTTCTAGAAGTTACTGACTTCGACATTCTCACTCTTACCGAGACATGGTTCAATGTAAGCTCAGTCACTACCTTTGACTACCTCCTCCCTCATGGCTTCAAGATAATTTCCAAGCCTGCTGTCAGTGGGGTTGCCTTAATCTTCCCTGAGTGGGTTCCTTCTTCCATCCTATCCACCCAGCCCTACTCTTCCTTTGAGAGCCTGGTATGCAAATTGGTCATCTCCCCCTCCTCCACCCTGACCATTGTTCCTCTCTGAATGGGCTGATTTCTGTTCTTCCTTACTTTCAACCACCCCCAATCTCCTCCTCTTGTGCGATTTCAACATTCAATTGGACTCCACTGTCACAGCATCCACTCTTTTCATTGGCCTCTGCACCTCACTATCTGTCTCCATTCTCCTTTCTTGACCAACCCACTTGGCTGGACACACTCTGGGTGCCCTCATCCATTCTAAACTCTCTCTCCCTTCCACTGGTCATCCCTTTCTCTTGGTCTGACCATTCTCTCCTCTCCTCCCACCTGTGTCCCCTTGAACGCACACCCAAAACCCTGGCAACCTCATTCACAAACATCTGCCCGATGAAACGAGTGTCAGTTGCTGCCTTCGCTTACACCTTCATCATCCTCCCACTCCCCCCAACCTCAGACTCTACCACCGAATCTTCTCTAAGCAAGTTCCAATTGGCCATCACCAATGCTCTTGACATCCTTGTCCCAGTCATGAAATCTGACTCTAAATATAGCACCTGGTATGACTCCAAACTTGCAGCCCTGAAACGAAAGTGCAGAGCAGCGGAACAGAAGTGGCAAACTTCAGGCTCACCCTCTGACAAAATGGCCTGCCGCCTGCTCCAAAAGCAATGCAGACTCTCCATCCATGCCAATAAAAGGCTTCACATTCAGGCAGGTAAATCTGGTGCATCCGATAACACGGCTGAACTTTTCAAAATCTGCAGTGAACTTGCCAACCCTTTTGCAGTCTCCTCCTCCCGTCCTCCTTCCCAGGCTCTTTACAATGCACTGGCCACACATTTTGCCACCAAAACTCAGGACATCCTGAACACCTGTGTTACTCATCTTCCCAATCCATCCCACACCCCCTTGGCCTGTCACTCGTTGCCCTCCTCCTTCCTCCCTCTCCTCCTTCGCCCCGTCACACCTGAAGAAGTTACCAGAATTGTTTGCTCCATGAAGGTCTCTTCCAAACAGGATTCCCCTTGCTCATCCAAAACCATCAAGGACAACATTGGCTCTCTTGCACCCGCACTCGCTGATTTCTGCAACTATATATTTCCCCTCCTGCCTCAAGCACTCCGTTGTGCGCCCCCTCATGAAAAAACCTTCAGCAGACCCTACCTGTACAGCCAACCACCGCCCTATTTCCATCATCCACTTCCTGGGGAAACTGCTGGAGAAGCTGGCCTTGCCCCAACTTATCTGAACTCAAACACTGAACTTGTTGGTGGTCTCCACAACCATCAATCTGAATTCCGAGCATCCAGATCCATGGAAACTGCTCTTCTGAACACCTGTGAAGAACTGCTTGCATCTCTGGGCTCCAACTCTCCAGCTGTCCTCATCCTACTCAATCTCTCTTCTGCCTTTGACATGGTCAATCATTCCATTCTCATACAAAAGCTCCAGGATACCCTTGGTATCTTGGAACTGGCACTGGACCGGCTGACCTCCTTCCTAGCTGACTGCTCTTCCCAAGTCATCCTGGGCACCTTATCCTCTCCTACTTCCTTCTCCTGCTGCGGTATCCCCCACAGTTCTATCCTCTCCTCTTGGCTCTTTAACATCTACCTTGCTCAGCTGCCACTCCTCATCTCCTCCTTCTCCCTCAACTTCCAGTGTTATGCAGATGACACACAACTCTTTTTCAAACCTCCCGCTCACCATCTTGCACCTTCCATCATCCCCAACTGACTATCTGCCACCCAGTCCTGGTGCACTTCCAAAAATCTCTGCCTCAATTCCAGCAAAACTGAGACCCTTCCCATTGGGAGCCTGCTCCCTCCTTCTTCCCTTCACTCTGGCCTTCCTCCATGGGCTCTCCCCCTGCTCTCTGACTCCTTTCTCTCCTCCCTCACTCATACTCAGGACATTTCAGCTCTTCCTTCTCAAAGGAATTCTCCCTTTTCTCACTTTCCCCCAGAAGCTCAATGTTACCTGAGCCCTGGTTCTATCTAGGCTTGACTATTGCAATTGCCTCCTCCTGAATCTACCCTCTTCCACCCTGTGATCCCTGCAGCTAATCCAGAATAGGGCAGCAAGGCTTATCCTTGGATTTAAGCCCAGGGACAGCATCTCTCCTGCCCTAAAAAGTCTTCACTAGTTCCAAGTTGCTGCACTGATCAAGTGTAAATCCCTCTGCATCATCCACAATGCTGTCTGAGGATGGGGACCATACGATCTGAAACTCTCTCTTACTAAATACTCTCCTTCCAGACCTTTATGTTCCTCTGGCACCAACTATTTGTGTGTGAAGCGTTTCGCTAAACAGAGTGCAGTAGGAAATTTGCTTTCCACAGCTGGCTCTCTCCTATGGAACAGCCTCCCCCTGCCTCTGTGTCTTGAGCAGGACTTTCTTAAATTCTGGATGCTCCTCAAGACTTTCACCTTCACCTCCTTCTTCTCTTCTTCTCTCTTCTGCTAATCTCACCATTGATGTGATTGGTATCCAGGGCCCTTATGCATCCTCAGGGCCTTTGACCACAGACACCCAATCTCCCCAGCTTCTGTCTACCTTCAGTACTTGGCTCGGCAGACACCCTCCGCACTGAAGACTTGCACTTTTTTTATCCAACGCAGCTCCTGGCCGTGTAGCACTTACCATACTGCGCACTTCACCCAGCACCTTCCCCCACTTCCCTATTCCTTGCTGCACTTGCACCTTCTGAATACTCACAAGGCATAGTAGGTTCATCCTTGTTTCCCCCCCCCCACTGTCTCTAATATTTTGTGTATTTTAATGTGTTCATTCCCATGTTCCCTCCCCGTTCCCTGTGGACGCTTTGAAACCGAATGTGCTTACTGCATAAGAGCCTAACAAGCAAACAATAAATACAAATACAAAAATACAAATACAATGGCAAAAATGAATGACAGCTGTAGGCCAACATGGAATTAATATGTGCATGCTTTAACCTGGATAGATGAGCGACTAAAACCAGTACACATAAAGCCTCTTATTCCAGCACTGAAGAGCGGGACAGCTGCAGTTATTGGCTACTGGTGGGCATGTGAGAACCAGGTGTAGACCCAGCTCCCTCCCGATTTGGGGCTATGCTCCCTTATCACACTGCATGGCCCTGCCCTACCAATTCCTTGATTGGAATTGATGCCCTTCAGTGACCAGCCTGAGCACAAAAACTGAAAAGAGACAGGCGTAGCAGCAACTTTTGGTCCAGCAAATCATCAGAAAGATAGGCTGCAATCCCACCACTGTTTCACTTGTTCTCGAAGGCATCAACATTTTTTGCATCCCTTCTGCTTCCAGGGGTCCAAGCGGCAGCTAATGGTAAGTGGTTGCAGGTGGTCCATTATGAGTTGTAACAACTGACAAGCTTGACCAGGAAAGGACTAAACCCAGTAAGGGAAGAGCTTTGGGCTGTCAGACTGGTGGCACTTCAAAATAGATGTGTTCGATATGCTTACTGCAATGGAGGGGGGTGATTGCAGTAAGCACAAGATAGGGAGCAGCTGATGCACAATAATGCCAGCTAACCATGTGGCTAATGGAACTTTGACGGAGACTATAGAAGAAATGTGTACACTCCATGAGATTATGACCATGGAAATGCAGTTTTGTCAGAATGCTCGTTTGACACTTTTTTGGCTTGCATTCCAACATTGTTCATGAAAATGTTCAAAGTAACTGTCCAAGTACCTGTTCTGGTGCTCATCATCTTCTCTGCGGGTCAGCTAATACTAAGGCACAGCAAAAACAAAGGGAGGAGGATGAGATATATGATGGCCCAGAAATGTTGACGGGATAAGGGATAAGGCACATAGGGTTCAACACAGTCAGAGTCAAACGAGCATAATGCACAAGGGCAGTTACACTGCCATCTGCAAATGTGGATGAGTATGATGCTTTTTGTGTGGCATGCTCTGATGATGGGCAAGAGTGTGTGATAATAGATTCTTCAGTGGGGGAGTATGTAGACCAAGGGCGGGGCATGGCTAGGGTAACAAGGTTGTGGATCTCCAAGGCGGTAAAACCCTGACAAGCTAGAAAGGGCTGATCGATGTTCTATTGAAGGAGGAAATTCAGTAAAGGTGCAAAATCAGTGCTGCCAAGGGTGGCGCACCTATCTATTATGTAACTGATGTGGGACGCATCAGGGAAGGGGAGGGGGCACTTCTGGGGCTGTTGACATCATTGCAGTGTAGTTTATGTGCACCAAGGCGCACAGGTGCAGCAGGAGATGTCTGTGGGGAAGAGTGAGAGTGGGGGGTATATAGTGGAACATGGGAGAAAGGGGCAGACAGGGGAAAGGGACAAGTAGCAGGGCTAGTGGGTAGAAAAGCTAGTGCAGCACAGTGTGAACAACATCCATTTTGGAGCATATGCCGCAGTAAACATTTGTCTTATTGCGGCAGATGAACCTTGGAAGAGGGCTGTGGGGTGATGGAATAATCAATGGGAACCATCACCAGGAGAGGTTTTAGTGTTGCTAGGGTGTCATATGCCATGTGAATGCCTCCCCTTTGCAAAGCTCAGGTTGTTTTGTGTGTTTATTGGGGACTAAACAATCGCAGATGACTAAAGATCCAGTGGTCAGCACAATCACGTAATGCTTTGAGAAGTAATTGTGGGGCAATTTGGGAAGGTTTGTGACATCACGATTGGTGGTGTTGGACATTGGGGGCCAGGATGGCAGAAACCAATTAAAATCATTCAATATATGCCTGGATATAGGGGACTGATGAAGTCCCACCAATGAGCTTTTGTGAGATGTTTAAAAAATAATTTAAATGTGTGCATGCAAAGTATGTTGTTTGTGTATAAAATGTTTCCCTGCTGTCCGTGCAATTGACAGTTCATTTCACTCAGTTCATTTCCACAGGGCTGTATGAACTGTGCTTTCACAGATGCATTCTGGGCAAATAAATTGCGTTACTTACTGCTTGGTGTACGCTCCTTCTTGGATTAATTTTGTATTCCAGATGTTGCTTGCCTTGGAGGACCACTGGCACATTGATGTTGGTGCAAAGAGGTAAGGCAGGTGACACATTGGTTGTAACACTGTATGGTGAATGACCCAAAACCCGAATGATAAAAACAATCTCAAATAGGCCAAATAATCAATGCACCGTTTGCAATGAAAACCAAGTTGTATTACCTGCAATACGTTTCAGAAGGTCCCATATAACCAAACTAACACAGAGCTTGCCCCACCCAAAGAAGTTACAACTTTTATACGGGATAATCGCAAATTAACAAAACTATGCATAATAAACTTTACAACATGATCCACACTCCCTATTGGCTAACAACTGTATACAAATGTAATTATCCCTCATATTCCATCACCCTGTTGTTCACACATTAGCTAAAACACGTTCCCCTAAACACACGACCTGCTACATTGTATTTTGAAATGTAGGCGTTGATTGACTATCAGGTACTTTGTTACAACAATACATTTCGTTAACAAGTAAATATTCCTGACCATCACGTGATGTGTACCCCTCTGTCAGAGCCTGATCGAAGTGTGAATAGCGATGTGAACTCTGATTTAATAATACAATTGCTCTCCTCATTATACCAGACACTGTTGCACGCATAAACAGCTCCCTGCTCTCGTAGATGCATTTATTAGCATCACCTCAGCTCCTCCCATCCCAAATCATGGTACAGTCCTAGCATTTCTGCTCCCTTATCTCTCTGAGAACCCAGGTGCCCATGAATGACATGATCAGGCCACCACTCTTAGGTTTGAATGCTGCTTATTTATCGATCCTTAGATCGTGTAGGGGCAGTAGTGCTTTAAATCTTCACCAGGCCTCTTGGCATCACAGAACCCCATGCCCTGCTCAAATGAATTCAACCTTCAAAGGGTGCATCCCTACACTTCCTGCCTGGACACCATTCCTTTCCCAGCTCCTCCAAGCTCTGCAGCTGGACTCAAATAGCTGTTATTGGCACAGCATTAGGGAGTTCACTGATCTTCTTCAGAAGCACACTCACAATCACACACACACCGACACACACCGACACACACCGTCGCACACACACACACACAATTGCAGCATTTTCAATGCCTTTGGTGAAAGGGCACAGAAATGTTAGCAATCTTTTCCTTGGACATGACAGTGAACGTGAAAAAAAGTGCAGGGTCAAATTCTATTATGCATGCCAGACACCTGTCCAGTTATTATTGTCATGGCAGAGGTCCCCCACTAAGTTTATGGCAGGGTAGTTGTTTAAGGTTAGGTGTGAATGTGGAACTCTGCTCATTGAGATGTCTGCTACACAATTGTTTCTGTTTTTAAATCAGAAATTAAATGTCTATATTCATGCATAATAAATGCCACGTGTAAAAACAACACATAAATGAGGGAAATTAATTCCGGGGAACAGTACAATTATAATAGTACATTTAACAGTCCAAATCTCAAAATAAGCACAGGGCAAAAAAAAAAAACTGGAAAGTATAATACATTACATACACCATGAATACAATATGTGTAAAAAGCTGGAATTACTGAACACATTAAAATGTAGCAGAAGAGGGCAGATCGGAACATGATGTCCAGTTGATTAAAGGGTAACCCAATGAATGGGGCATCCACCCAAGTGATGAGGCACACAGCCAGCCTGATTCATGGAATTACTTGCGTGGAAAACGCAGATTTGCGCGCCTTTCTGCCCGAAAATCTCTGTTTGAAGTAAGGGGATTTTCGGGCAGAAAGGTGCGCAAATTTGCGTTTTTCACGCAAATAATTCCATGAATAAGACAGAACATGTTTGAACCATGTTTGTCAGTCTGTCATGGGTACACCAGGTAGGCCTGCAACCCTGCACCCACCACAGAGAAGGACCGGTCTCTGAACACCTATGCTCTCGAAGGAACGCTTATGTCATACTCCTTCTGCTGCATTCAATGGCAAGGAGCCACCTAGTGTTAGAATGATGAACAACAGCTCAAAAGGCTCTGAACGTTCAATATTGAAGATGGATTGTGGTGAACCCAGCTCAGAGATATGTGGCTGATGTATTCATTTCAGTTGATACAAAAGTTATGAATCCAGAACCTGCCGACAGTTACTGTAAATTCCTTTTTTGCTGTCACTGTACTCAAAAGACCCATCTTCATTTTCCTTTGGGCTTCAGATAAAAGTCAGGCCGTGCTCCCTGGCACAAACCTGTTCATCTGTTGTCCCTTCACTACTAAGAAGGTTGGGCACATTAATGTAACATGGCCCAAAGGACTGAAATAGATATCTGTACACAGTTAATGGGTAGAGGGGTTTTGCCAATTAAACTCCTTCAAGTACAATCACAACCCTACTCTTCTATCTACATGTTACTGGATACCCAAAGCATCCACTAAAGAAGCCAATCAACCCCAGGGAGCACTTCTACCATGCTGCTCACACCTCCACTGCAGCCCCCTTTGAGTGGACTTTGTCCTTCCTCCCATGTGTCACTGCAGGCATTGCAGCAGATGACTGATGAGCAACCGTTCCCTTTCCCGCTCCAGTTTAACCTAGAGCTCTGGATTGTCAATTGAACCCTACGCTTAGTTGACCCCGGTAGTTTTCTGAGAGTTCTGCAGGACTGTCTGTTATATTGTTGAAGTGAAGACACTTCTGAGGGGATAAAGCATGCAAAGAGGTTATTCACTAGGTAGGTAAATGATGAGGATATCCTACAATTGCATATCTTTGTCCACATCCCACTGTGCATGTACACACTATTGGTACTTGCTGAGGTGTGTTATTATGAGAATGAATTATGTGATACACTTGGGTAAATAGACATGCTTCATCCTTGCAGCTGCCCACTACATAGTTCATTGACACCCGAGCCACTACATGATGTTGGTTAAAGCAGGAATGCAGTCATGCTTATTGGTCAAGAAGGTGGTGATTCCGTACAGCTGGGGTAAATGTACAGAGATCTGTCCAGCTGTCTTATTTGAAAATAATGGTTCTGGCATTTGAATGCCTTAATGTACAAATACCATGATGCAGCAGACACTGGAGTGAGTTCAGATGTGGCCATTGACCTGTTCACAGACAAGGAGTCACCATTTGGCCCTATGTATAGGTCAATTTGTAGAACATACCCCTCGACATGTGCAGAGTGATAATAGAGTGATAATAGAGACATATCCATATAGTGAGCACATGTGTGCGGCTACAACAGTGCTTGTACAGATATCTGACAATGACAAATGGTCTTGGTCAAACAAAATACAAACAGCAATTCACATTTATTTGTATTTATTTGAAGAACAGGTATATCAATTCTGATCGGACTGATTGTTTGGTTTTAGTCTATGGTGATTGTGTGTGGCTTTAATTGGGCACAGTCTTCAGTGCACCATAGATATTGCTGCCAGGAAACTACGTATGAAATAACGTATCAATCCAAAAGGCTTTTCTTTGTTCGTATGAAAGTGTACATGACACCGAAGTTTCAGTTTAAGGTCAGTTTCTGCCTGCATTGAAGGCTACAGAGCCAGAAGAAAAAAACATTTGGCTCATACTCGAAGGGTGTCTGGAATCCTGGGCCGGATTCAAATCATAACGTAAACATTGGAAGCTCATTGAGAAAGTTTAAATGTGGTGACCCCTGCTGATTTGCTGTCTCCTAAAAGTTTGAATTGATGCCCCGTCCCCCCACCCTGAATGAGTGGATATGAGTGTTTACTTAGCTGCAAAATACCAATTTCAATCATCGAGTCTCCATCTGTACTTTGTTGGTCAACATAAGTTGAGGGGTGTGCCTGCAAAAAGACAAAGCCAAACAAAGACATTTCTCCAAAATGTTTTACCTCACTTAATCTTGTCAAAACTTATCTGGTATATAGGCACTGCCTATGCCTGTGGACACCAGCGTTCTCATATGAGCAGATGGAACCAAAGTAGAGGCAGTCGCTCCCTTTGACCTCAAGCTGGGTCCCAGGTCCCAAGGTCCCTATGCTCTCAACTAAAGGTGTGCTGCTCATTCCTGATCATACCTGATATGGAGAGACAGGAACACCAGACAGAGCCTTAACTGTGTTGGTAGAAAGTATAACGAACAAGCAACAGACCATGAACGAATTGTAAGGGTTCATAAAAGCCAGAATGACACCTGAACTATGACTGTTGGATTTCAAGTGTGTTTTCCCGTCATTGGACCTGTGACTCCTTCCTCTGTAATTGATTTTGATCCGGCACTTCACCTAAGTCAATGCCTAGCGTGTAATGCTCAACTGAAATCCTTATTTACTTATTTGTGTCTAAAAGTTCTTTTATTCTGAACAATGTACCACTTATATCACGCCCCTCTCTTTGAACCCCCACAGTCACACTGAACCAGGAATCAGGCTGGCTTGCAAAGTTAAAATATTTATTTATGTATTCCACAATAAAATCACACTATTTTTAATGGGAATACAATGATCACAAATGGGGTGATGTCGCACTAATCAATCTCTTTAATCACAAGGAATAATATTGGGCAAAAACAATGCAGCACAGCAATAATACTTTTGTTGTTGGGTGTTTAAATCAAATAGCAATGTGATTACTCTTTCCCCCTGCACACCCCTCAACCCCCCAATATGCAATGTAGAGAGATAGTAGGTGAGAGAACAGGTTTCAGGAATGCAGAATTCCATCAAATGTATCAATCCCAATTTCCCACCAGCAACACAAGAGAGAAACAGGAATGATTCGCAAACTGTCAAAATGGTTTAAAGTTGTCTTTGAATGGATTGGGTAAAACACTGAATCTGGTTGAAATCACTGAAATTGTTTACATTCTAATGGGAACTGTTTTATATGGTTGCAGACAAACACTAGTAATGATTTGACACCAATAAGGAATGTGCAAACTGAAATTTGAGGTCGGGTGCACTGAAAAGCTATTTTACACGTGATAGATTTTGCCAAAATCGTAAATTTGTGGCAAACATTTCCGCACGCGGTAATCGCGATCGCGGGAGAACTATAATGATTTCAGATGCGGTTTTTGATTTTATGGAAAGCTGTGGATGTTAGCTACAAGCAGGCATTTACATTTTGTTTCTAGCCTGACAACAGAAGAAGTTATGGAGGTTGTTTTTCTCAGATAGAGGCAAATTGGAAAACAGGGATGCACTTTTAAAAGACAAACAGGGTTTCTTTACACTAGGGTCACAATATGAAGCAGCAATTGCTACAGGGAAGCTCAGCCACTTGATCAAGGCAACTGCCAGATGAGACTCTTGCCTTCTTCAGATGCAATATATCAGCGCAAAGGTAATTTTAAAAATATTTTTACAGAGTGAAGATAATAGGGATAAGATGGAAATTTCAGGCAATTCAAAAAGATTTCTAACAAAGCAGGTGTCTAAAGATAAGATAGGATGGATTTAGATAGGAATTACTATGGACAGTATATATGATAGTGACACAGTCCTCTCTATGCATACTCACTATATAGGTTTGAACAGAACTGTCAGGGATTCAGATCAGGGATTCTAGGATTCTGCTGGGCACACTGGACTGGACAGGGTCTGCAATTAGCAAGGCGCTCTGGTCATCGCACGACAGGTCTGGGTTTACAGTTGGTCTCTGGTCACAGCACGGCACGGCACAAGATTGGGTTTATTATGCCCTTCTGGTTCTGAAGATAATTATTTAGCAGGCAAGCAGTACAGCACAGCCTGACTGTTTCTTTTGTTTCCCCTTTAAGTTGGTGGGATGGGTTCTGGAAGTTAAGTCACGGCTGAAAGTGGCTCAGCTATGCAATGAGCCTTTCTGCTTGCAAAGTTTCTGGAGTCTGGAATATGGATAGTTCTCTTTCATGGTACATTGCGAAGATCGGGATGGAGGGTGGATCTGTGTGTCTTTCTAAGTCCTCAGCTGTCTCTATTTATGCATTTGAGAAAAGGGGTGTGTATGCTGAATTATCCTAAGTGCACCCCGTAGGTAGGCTATTGGCTAGAATTTCCCCTCTTCCTTGATTGCAGGAGAAGACAGGGTGTCACCATGATGATGTGGTTTTATGAGTCAGAGAATCCTCCCCTTGGCTTTTGGACATGAAATCTACTTTTAGTATAATACATATTTACAATTTTACAAACTTTATAACAATAACATATCTAGATCACATTTTTTGTGGAGCAAAGGCTCTTCCAAGCCCCGTCCTGGTATGATCTTGTGTCGGCTTTTGACTGAATTCTGCCCTTTTGGCCCGGAACACAATATCTAGTTTATCCAAAATGTTGTCCAACTGTGCACATTGCATATGGGCATAAGTGTGTGAAGTTTCATACTTCTGACATAATTACATTTGGTGTAAAACAACAATTTCTACAGTTACGTCCCAGAACATAGCACAGAGTTCTGGCTCCTCTTAAAATGTGCAGCAAAAATTTAGGTTCAGAAGTCTGGGGTTTATATATTTTTTACAATTGTCCACATTAAATTATCAGTCTTTTTAGAAATCTGCTTTTTGTCCATTGTGAATCAACAAAAGTTGTCTGTCCCACCTCCTTTTCCTCCTGGCAGGTCTGAAGCAATTCGCCCCCTTTGTTCTGAGAGAGGCCATTTTTGACACTTCACAATCTGCATATCCTTTCAGCCAGAGACAGTCCATTGTGCCCTTCTCAGAGCAGCCCAAGTGCTCCTCCCCTGATGTAATTCTCACAAAGGTGTGATTTCCTGGCCTTGGTGGGAAGCAGAAGGGAGATGCCTTTTGTTGGAGAAAGCTGGGGAACTGGTTTGGTGGCTTTGAGTTCAGTTTAAATTCAATGTCATGTTATTACATTTTTCTTGGTTTAAAACAAAACTTGCAATTTTCAAACAAGCAGCTAGAACTCTTATTCCAGCTTCTAAACCATGGAAATTAATTAGTGACAACCTAGGTTCCTCTTAATAACACTTCACTTAGTTTCCAGACATTTGATTTCAATTGCACAAGTTTAAACTTCTGATGCAACTACTGACAGCTGTCATACAGGCGGCCACTGGTACTGTGCCCATATTTTGACAGATTTTACAGGCAGGCACACTTTTGCTGTGAATATTTTGATGACAGATTCCGCTTTTCATGATATTGTATGTTCATAATGATTTCTTAAATGAAGTGACGGGTAACACCCAGCAAGGATATTGGATGTTTTATGGTATCAGCAACCAAGAAAAGATTTAAAGACAAGATTCAGATTTCTTTCAGCAAGCACCGCTTTGCATGCAGGCTCCATTTTTACCGATTGGGCAGCACAATGACATGTTTCAGAAGTGAGGTCTCCGTTCCACTACTGACAACAGGCAAGTTAGATTTGGCAGCCATCTTTTCGTGTTTTGTAGAGCGCAATTTTTATAGGTTTTGACCTGCGCAGGTGTTTTGCGGCCATTTTGATAATTCTTCAACCATCAGGACACAGGGATGTCACAGGGCAGAGCAGAGCAGAAGTGGGTCAATGCATCGCACACCTCAGAGAACCTGCAACACTACAAAAGTCTCAGCACCTACACTCTGTTCAAAACCAAAACACATTCTAGTGGTACTTGCAGAGTGGCTTCCCTGCAGATGCTAGCAGAGCCATTGGTGCAGCATTGCAGATCAGTATTCAACATAATATTCTCTTACCTAAGAGAGGACATGATCTATTGACAGCTAGCACCCATAAACATCTGATGCACAGTGCTCATGAGGTTTCTCACTATTCATATCACTCTGGAGCACTCAATAGAGGTGCCCATATAATTTGGCCTTTGGTCCCTATACTCAACATTGTGGGCACCCCAATATCAGAACCAGAATCTTGGGCCGCCTAACAGGAGACAGTCTGCTTCTTCTCTTGATTGCAATGAGAGACTAACTCACAGTTTGGTGGATACAAACCTTTAGTGCCCAGGGGTACTGCTAGTCCATGTTATTGGATTAAAGAAAACTCATTCCTGTAGAGGCACTGCTTAAATACTTCACCAGGCTGGCGAAATATCCAAGAGGCGCCTTTTCAAGAAAACGTGTTATGCAATCCAATAGGATGATCAAATAAAGGTCAACCCTATTGTGTCAAATAGGTATTTAGGACCACAGACACGAATGGACAACCTCGAAACAATATGAACAGCAAAGTACTTGATCTGGGGATCCCATCAGTGAGTTGTTTCACTCTAATAACAACTAAGTAAGTCTTGAGACAGCACCTCGCAGTGTGAAACACGTGTCAGCTGTTCTATTTAATGAATCGTGTGCGCATACACATCCCAATCTAGTCCTCATTAAAAACATCTCCAAGACAATATTTGGTTTGCAATATCAGATGTGAAGACACTTGATATGTTTTGCTAAACTTCAAAGGTGTTTTCACTGACAAGTGTTTTCTGTGATAATGCTGGTGAACATTGTACACCCCAAATTGAATTGTTCAACTGCAGTTTTCAATAAAATGCTCTCACATACGTCGTACCATGGAATAAAGTGCAGATGCAGCCTGTTTGACATTGTTTTTCTTGACAAGTACTGCCAGCCAAATCCGTTGTCCAAAGGAGCCATTTGGCTCTGAGCATTGACTGCACGCCCAAAGTGTAGGGTTGGTTCCCCGAATCCTGAATGCCCCTTTCAGAACAAAGTCTTACTTACGTGTAATCTGCACGAACTTTGCTTACTTCACGAAAGATGTGTTATTACTGAATAACATCACTTTGTGGGCATTTGCTTCTTTAAGTTTACATCTGGTGTGATCTGTCTTCAAACCATAGTGTATGCTTCCTAAGAGTTTCACCGTATGGTAAGCTCTCTCTGCCCTGGGCCTTAAGCGAACCAGGGAATGCTTGCAAAAGACATTTCAGCCTAGTTGTGGTTCATTAACATCCTCCGAGTCACGAAAAACGGAGCTAGAAGCTGCCCCAAACGGATTAAAACGATACACCTCGAATTAAATGTAATCATAACATGTTGCTTTTTTCTGGATACACCTGCTTTTAAGCAGTACGAACAGGTGTTCACATTACACCAGGTAATGGTATTCAATGCATTAACCTTGGAACGATACAAGCTGGATTTCACCATGGCAGGATTCGATGTCACCAACTGCAGGTTATATATCAGAACACAACTCTTACATCACCAAACTATCATCCCAGCTCGGTCGCAGCACTATGCGTTCGTATAAAGCTGCATTCAGTAGCATAATGTTGTTGGATACATTCTAGTTCTCATTTTTTTCATGTTGTTGGCTTTGAGAAGCTGGCTGTATCAGCCATAATGGTTTGATTATTGACAATGTCTAAATGCTTACACATCCAAGGTGGTGTTCTGCACACCACGTGGCACGATATGTGCATTCCCGTGGCCTTTAAAGCTGCTCATTCTGCAGACCATGTACTTTGAGTCCCTGATGTGAACACAGATGTCTGTCCATGGAGCCACATCCCATGTTGTGCAGTGCATACATGCTCCTTTCCGCTATATAATGAAGCAAATGACTGGCCATGCTGCCTGTCAGTAGATATTGGGCAGCATAGGCAATGACAAGAAGTGACACCTGTCCAGTAGCAGCACTACCCTAGGGCCTCACAGGGAAGGATACGTTGATTATTAGTAGACACAGTATGTTTTCTTGAATGTGATATAGTTTTATCTGTGAGAGGGTGCACTGCAGAGTGCTCGGGCTTCATGACCACAGATTTCAAGAAACGAGTCAAGGAATTTAGGAATTTAGTTACATCACAAATGTGACTTCTACAGCTTGCTAGGTGTCCCTTCACCTGCAATACCCTCATACAAACCGTACATTGGGCCTCATTACGACCCTGGCTGTCGCGGTAATGTTCCGACACCGTTCATACCGGGCCGCCACATTACGAGTTTGCTCGCGAGTGGCGGTATGCATGTCTGGTCTGGCCAGACGTGTATACCAGCACCCGCGAGCAGACCAGGATGCTAACAACGAACCTGTTATCAATGGGTCCGTTGTTAGCATCCTCCCCATTCCCATTGAGCCCTATGTGGCCTCAAATGGGAATAGTGACGTACCAGGTCCGGGTCACGAAAATGGGACACGGACCCGAGTTTGGGAGTAGCCATGTCGCTAAAAACAGCATGGCTACCTCCAAACTCGTAATGAGGCCCATTGTGTTTGCAGGCCACCGACCCCAGTTCACCACAGTGTTAGCTTGGTCTATATGAATTTCATTTGTGGTTCTCCATGACCTAATTTACTGTGCCTTGACATATTTTTAGGGTAAACATTGAGTTTCTATATATAGATCTATGTTAACTTAAATTAAACTCCCCTTTGTCTGTTTGAGGCACATTTGCAGTCCAACATGAACCCGTTTTAAGGTTTCTTCAGTCTTGCGAGAGAGCAGTTGCAGCCATGCCTGACCGAATCTTTTACCCTTATCATTGCCACTGGACACCTTCTACACAGCCCTATTTTCCATGTTATGATTTCATAGATCTTGCTGACTTTGTCTTAAACAATCTTAAGATGTAATCAATATATTTGTTATTATTGTATTATTAAGGCAACATAATTGATTGAAGTCTAATTGGCGCCGTCATGTCCTGTACATGAAAAGGGTACTGTGGCAGCCAAACCTGTACAACGGCGACAGTGAATATAAATGATCACACGATTGTTACACCGCAGTGCACGCAATTAATACTGGGATCATTGTTCTAATATGGAAACATAATATGCTGCAAGATGCCTTTGTCCGTGTATAACTGTATATTGTATTGACCCCAGCACCAGTTACAAATGTGTCACATGATTTATGTATGAATAGCGCCGAGGGTCATTTGCAAGAATTAAGGTAATCCGCTCTCTGTTAATGTGATGTGGATGAAGGTTATGCTTTTGGTGGGTGTTAAGATGGATTTCTGAACTCTGTCCTGGAGGGGCAGAGGTTCAGAAGGCCAGCCTAGTTTCTTGGAACAGGGTAACCTCTGGACAAGCCAGACCAATCAGGGTAGCGATGGCGGCGGACAAGACTATGTCTCAAGACGGGTGAGGGTGACTGAAAGCCCGCAATGAGCACACAAAGCAAAGACGCTTACAAATTACTCCAGGCAGGTGTTATATTAAAAATATAGACACATTTATTACAAGGCCTTTGTAACATCGACCATAGTAAAGAATCACGATAAAACTCAAGTAAACCAACACATCACAATCAACACAATATGTATACAAGACAAAGGGGTCTAAAGAGTTAGAAGCACGAAATATGCAGACCACCTAGATGGGGAGGAAAACAGGCAGTGCAAGTAATCGTTAGACCCAGTTCGACATCAGAAGCCACCTAACTAGAAGGAAGTCCGAGCCCTACGAAGAGTGGAGCCTTGTGCTCAAAAGTACCTGCACACGTGGGTGCCAACGGGCAAAGGAGTGTCTCTTCGGGGAAATCAGGCAGTTCAGAGAGGTGAACAAACGATGGCGAACAGACCTCTGCTACTCAAGCGCAGCCTCCACTTGTGGGCAGAAGCAGGGCGCGAGTACGGAGAAAGGGGTGCTGCTTTTCAACAGCGGGGGAAAGCCACAGGCTTCTGCAGGAGGGAGACTGGTTCAGGGTATTGACTACTCACCGGTACCCGATGCAGGCAGACCCAGGCTTCTCCGAGTTAGTTTTTTCGCTGGCAGGTTCAGATGCGATCAGAGGGACGTCTCGGCACCATGTAGATTCCGTGGCAGCAGAAGTCAGAGTCAAGGGTGTCCCAAACGCAGCGAACAAGAACAGATGGTTACCTCAGCAGGGCAACTCGGGAGCCGCTTGTATTGCTGGCCCAATGTACACTTCTCACTTCAGACCTGGGAACGCCAAGTGTACGAAGCGTGTGAGAGTGTTAAGGGCTCGGATTTCAGCAGCAGCCAGACAGCGGTAACACAGCAAGGTTCCTGTGTAGGCTGGTCAGTCCGCTGGATGGCCCAGGGACGCTTCCCAAGGCTTACATACAGGAGTTGGTGAAGATGCCAAGAATAGTTGTTCCCACTATTCTAAAGGGTCGAAGCGCCAGTACAGGCCTTCTCGTTCGATCAGAGGCAGAGGGGTCTCACAGGACGACAGCAGTGCAGGGTGCCAAAGCTTCAGCGGGTGACCAGCGATTCCTCGACTCAGCTTCTTGGTTGCAGGATACTTGGCTCCTTTATCCTTAGTTCGTGAGAACTCAGGAGATCGACATGGTAGTGGTGTTTCCAGCATTCTCTTATCCAGGGTTCCCTTTGCGCCAAAATGGAGAGGGCCCAATGGGAGATCTGCTCACAAAACACTCACACCATATGTGGACCTATCACGGACCACGGTGGTCCCAGGCATTCAAGACACACTAGACTCTCTGGCACCAAGGATGTGTATTGGGACCAGACATCCCAGCCCACATCCTGGAGGCTCACAACAGATCTGCAGAAGCCCGCGAAAGTATCTGTGTTTTGCGGGAAAGTACATGCCCAAATAAGGATGGCCCCGGTTCGGCTCGACCTGTGGAAGGTGAAGGGGCAAGTCGGTCAGCGGACAGGACAAAGAACCTTGTGGTCTGGCCATTTTGGAAGCCAGGCCACCCATTTTGGCCAAACGCGAGAAGCGTGGTTAACAGGGCAAAAGGGAGTTCAAAACACAAAGAAACAATCGCTGCCACCAGTCCCGTCCGTGACATACTTGCACAGTTTGTTATAAATCCATCAAGAGTTTCTAGGGCCTGTAGAATGACTAGAGACCCAAGAGCGCGGTAATGTAGGTTACGGTGCACTCTTGTTTAATGTTGCTCAAAAGCTGCAACATGAAGAAAGGACTAAGGGAAACAAAGTCTCCTGGTACTGATTGTCTTAAGGGCATGTGAGTTTCCCCGTAGGAATGGAGCAAAAGCCCAGAGAAGTGTGGCGGAAGGCTGCGCTTCTCTGGCAAAGTCTAGATCAGGGTGTAAAACAACAGCAAAATGTTTGGGGGTTGCCACATGGAAGGAAAAGTGCCTGCAATATGAAATCTTTCCTAACAGTGGGTGATGGACATATACACAGAGATGTCTTTATGTTAAAAGGAGTCAATGCCCATCAATTTTTGGTAAAACATACCCAAAGGATGCCACAATGTTGTAAACTGTCATGATGCCTTGAGCTTGTGGCCTGGCTGATGCATTCGGTGTTCACTGTAGTACATACAGTTTGTGCATTCACTTTTGGACGCTGTGTGTAGCGCTTTCACCTTTCTGTGTGGAATATATTAATAATGTGCAATAACCAAACCTGAAATCTCTAGTGATAGATATGAGTGGCGGGATATTTCAGAAGATAGCTGTGTTGTAACACTATGCTGGTGACAGGTGCACTATAAACACTCTTAACAAAACTAAACTCATTTAAGAGATCTGTGTTCATATCACAGACTGCAGTAATGCATTCCAGCAAAGCCAATTCAGCATTTCACCTCTCTGAGGCTGATAAACCTGCACGTCTATGTATATGTTGGTGATTGTAAATCCTATTGTAATACAGAACAACATACTGTACCTGTCCTCAGGAGTTGTAGTATGGGCCAACAACCAGTGCACACTTTGCCCCAATATGTGAACCACTGTTTTTACAAATGATGCAGAAACAGGGGCCTGAAGCTGAGAGGGCAGACAATATCAATTTGATCAATTTTGAGTAAAGACAATGTTGCTTGCCGCATTATATACAGTACTGAACACCAATGAATGTTATGTTTAACTGATTCCTACACTAACCATATAAAAATATTGCTGCTGCTTGGCACACACCCAGCAGTGTGATGTTTGTGAAATTGGCACTCTGTATTGGGTACATTAGTTTATGTGTTGCTCCAAATGATGACTTTCATGAAAACTGGCTTGTCAATGCCCACCTCTGTCTAATAATTAGCTTACAATTGGCTGGTGTGGGCCTGTCTCAACCTTAAACATGCATGTGTCAACAGCAGGGTCTCACTGGGCCATAAAATGTTCTCAGGCACCAGTGAAAAAGAGGTCTACATTTGTAAATGGGCATACATTCCTTTAGTTACAGTGTTTGAATAGTAGCAAATGCAAAAGGAAAAGATGGGCACAACAAAAATTTAGAAAAGGCTAAACACAGTTCTGTGTTGTAATAATGTAAATTACAAGGATCAGAATTTAAGAAGTCCAGAGACACTGTTTGAATAGTACCCATGAGGGAGTTTTTTGATAAAATATGATGGAAATTGTACATTTTAAAGAATATCTATTCAGCAACACTCGTCAAAACTACCAGCCGCAAAGTGAGGTAGCTAATCAAACTGCCCACATTGGTCAAAAACGTGCACCACTTTGACCAAAAAAACGGACCCACACTAGCATTTTGTGTTTTTGGTTCGGCCATGAGCCTATTGCCCAATAGGAGAGCCCGAGCCTGGTCATCAGCTTACAAACTGTTGCAGGAATGTCACTCTTTCCTTGGATTTGACTCAGAGAATTGCTCAAGATAACCATTGACAGGTCCTACATCAAGCCCTCTTGTCTTATCCAAACGATATCGTGGTTCGACAACCAAGAAGCCCCCTTCCCAATGAAGTACACACAAGCCACAGCCAAAAGCAACAGGCGTCAAAGTCTGGAGGCAGCCCATGTTCACCAATAACAAACACAATAAGAATTCAGAAGTTTTGATGTTTACTGAATGTGGCTGAAATGTATAGTGTTAGGGAGAATTCTCATAAATGTGCTAATTCCCCTTACCTTTTGGGGCCCCCAGCAACTTTGCTGGATTTCTAGGACTTTCATGTTTGCCTGGAAAGAGTGTGAGCCTTTTTCCCACTCTTTCATGCACTTTGATGTGCATTTTACTTTTGTGTTCTTTGGATATGTAGTTTTAGACAACTCCATAGGCATTATCTTTTTCTTGTGTGTCACACAGCACCCTCGGTGCAGTGGCACAGGGATGTCTTTCAGACTTCCCAATGTTTAAATACCTTCTCTGGGACTGACTACTGTCTCCCAGTGAATGGAAAGTTAAATTTAGTCTTTTTAAATTGCTAGACCCAGCACACACTGCCTTGCAGTAGAGCACTGGAGGGAATACCTAGTATTCCCTATGCCTAGGAAACTGATTAGCCCTCAAAAGCTACCGTTTCCTCTCAGAATGGCTGGCGGCAGTGGTATTACCATGAAATCCACCGGAGCCATCTTTTTCAAGATAACGTCTGAGCCCTCTCTGTAAACACAAGTGCTGATCCACTTTTTTTTACCATTTCTTTTTGGAAAGGTCCTTCTAGTGTTTGTCTTTGCGCGCCAAACCAGGTTTGTCCCTTTCTTTGTTTGCCTTTGGCGGGCTTCAGTAATGAAGCCCCCCTCTGGCGCCTGAGTGACTGGGGTGGACAGGATTTGAGGGAGGTGCTCTAAACTCCCTGTGCTTAGTCTCCTAGGAGACCTGAATACACTCTGGCGTGATTGGCTGGCTGACTGTCCGGCAAGGACAGCCACCCTGCTGGGTGAGTGACAGCTAGGCTGGAATGAATGGGAGAAAACTGTTTAAAAGCAGGTCTCTGGGAATTGGAAGGCAGAGTCGACCACTGAAATGAAAGACCCGAAGATGAGCTGAAGGAAGACGACTGCTGCAACTCCTGGACCGTTGGTTTGCCCGGTGAAGCCCTGCGGCAGGTCCGAATAGCCTGAAACTCCCTTGACAGAGAAGCCCCTTCAAGGACTGCTTCTTCCCTTGAGCTGGTGAGAACAAACAACTCGCAACCTGGAAACCATCTCAATACTGGTCAAATTTTCTTCAGAGTGCTGTTGAAAACGGGATAGCCAGTGAGAAGGATACCAGTTTTTGGACTTTAAGGCACTCACACCTTAAACCAACGTTTTGCCAAGCTTGTGAATCCATACCTGTGCAGTGCAGGCACCTCCCAACGTCCTCCTCTCTTGTCCCCACAACTGAGGCCCAGGAACAGTGACATCTAGATGATTTTTCTACATACAAAGGTACTGTGCAAACGCTGTGGAGAAATCCTCTCTGCCGCGGTGAAAGTTTGTGAAACTTTCCCAACTTTGGAATCTTGTTCGCTCCTAATCCGACATATAACTCTTTTTTGTGCAAACTACTTCTAAGAACATTGATAAAGAATTAACTGTTTACTACCAGAACTGTGCTATCCTATCCAAGACACTGATCCATTGACTTTGGCCCAGGCCTATTGAATTGAATTGCCTCTTGTAGTGACTGAAACTATGTCCCCTGCCTGAGAAAGTATTTCTGTTTAATTCGTATAACCTTTGTCTTTTTACCCCTATTAGTTTTAAGTTACTGAAGTGCCATTGTGCTTCCACTTCAGGGGAGCCTAACTTTTTCAGAAACCTATTGGTTTGGTACTGGAGTGTATTATAGTGTGATATTGATCTGTTTATTACTAGTGGAATGTTTTCTAACTAAATGTGTAAACAAATTAATATTGGTTTACCAAGAAACCTTGAGTAAGTGTTTGTTTGAACCACTGTGATTGCACATCCTTTGTGTAACACCTTGTAGTGCTCACATCCCTCTTGCAATAAGCCTGGCTGCTCAGCCCTGCTACCACACAACTGTGTAGTACAGACCTATACCAAAGGTGAGATTGTGCTTACACCTGTATTCTTAATTGTGTGTAATGTTATCAAAGGGTACTGCATGTAATTCTGCCTAACATATAGTCTCTCTCTCTCTCTCTCTCTCTCTCTCTCTCTCTCTCTCTCTCTCTCTCTCTCTCTCTCTCTCTCTCTCTCTCTCTCTCTCTCTCTCTCTCTCTCTCTCTCTCTCTCTCTCTCTCTCTCTCTCTCTCTCTCTCTCTCTCTCTTCTCTTCCTTTCTCTCACCCTCTCCCTATCTGTTTCTCTGTTTCTCGCAATTCCAACATACATCTAGTATGCTCGTCATTTTGATTACATAAAAAAGCATGCTTCCTTGCTGGCCTCGTCTGGCAACATCAGAGAATGTGGTATTGTACTCAACTCTTAAGTTAGACTTTGAATCTAACAATGGCATGCAGGCTCTGGCAAAGGGAGGTTTTGGAAGCCTACCCTGAAGGATAAGCTACTGCCTGCTGAAATTAGTAGATGGAGACATAGCTCCCTAATTCAGTGAATTACCCTGGCACTACAGTGGACACATAACATACTAGATGATACATTGATTCGAATTAAATGCACTTGCTACAACAGCCAGACACCAGGCTCAGATCCTCAGGTGCACACTACAAAATATGATTACACTTGTTATGTTTAGCAAAAAGTGGTTACTGACTTTTTGGCATCTGCCACTTAGTTGCCCTCCCGAAGTTGGGGCAGGGGTATGTGCCCCTTTTGTCCTATCAGAAAGACGTCTCAATTTCCAATGGTTGCAGGAGCTAGTATACCTGGCTGTAAAATGTGTCTGGTGGTATTTTATCATTCTTCTAGAATCCCTCAAGTTCCTTTGCCCACCAACCCCGACTGCACATCACGCACATTTCGCCCCCATGGCTCAACCATCCCACTGGCCAAATTGCCAACACCTTTAGTGAGCATTGGCTGTCACTGTGAAATACATGATTCTTTAATTGTATTATTACGCTTCTTAGGCCATGTGCAGCACTCATTAGGTAGCCCCCACTTCCCAAATTAATCATATTTCATGACATGTTAGAGCTGCTTATAATGTATACACTGTCACTGATCCACATTTTCTTCAGTACTGCATGTTTGTTGAGAAAGCAGAAGAACACTAAATGGACACGCACAATACACTAGATTCACTCCACGTGGTATATGAACCACACACACTGCTCCGTTTACATGTGTGTCGCTCCGCCTTTATAATCAAGCACAGGGGGAAGGACCTTTTTGATTTGTTGAATAGTCTGCTGACAGGTGTCAGGTTTCATTACCTTGAATCAAAACGTATTGATCTGATCCATCAGATCTGGCTTAAAGGTGGGCCTTTGGAAATGTTTCAAGGACCCATCGAGTTGGAAGCAGACCCTCTCCATGGGATATACGACCAAAGATTTGGGTTCAGTTTTCACCCAAATGAGTCCTTGTCCTGCCATAAACGTAACTGCTGCAGAGAGCTTGGGCTCGTTATGTATTGCTGTCTCCTCAAAAAACATTGGTGGCTCTATTGCGTTCTTGGAGATACTTTCCCAAACATATATCTTCAGAGGGAACTTTGCATAAGGCTTATTGGAGTAATGTCCTTTCCTCTTGAATGCTTTTTTATTACCCTTTTAGAGGGCAAAACGAGTCTTGTATTTAAAAAGGACTTCCTTTAAGTCTTCCTTGGTTTCCATCAATGTGTTAAAGTTTTGTTTCTTAATGTCAAAGATCATCAGGCACACCTGTGGACTAATAATGAGTAATGGGAGTTTTTGTTGGCTAAACATTTGGACAGAGCTGACCATTACTACTGAAAACAATAATAAATAAGAATTAGAATGAAGAGCACAGGAAAGTAACTACACGGTCCAGAATACAAGCCATTAAGATAACAAAACACTGTGTGTGTGCACAGCTGTCAGATACCAGATGTTTCGGATTGGTTTGTTACAATATGTTAACTGTCTTTTCTAAAGTGCCAAGGACCAATGGGTGCATATATGCAGCGAGAGAAGATTGTACTGGAAAACACAACATCATGGTGTAATACTGTAGGTAGCAAAATCATACGTTATGAGTTCCCCTTAATCCTTCATTCCAGGGAAGACATAACTAACAACCAAACTACAAGGTGTATGAACAATACATTCCGAACAAAAAAACAAACATCAACGTCCAACACTAGTAAATTCAAAATCAGATGTTATCAGCACTATCAACATGATATAGTCTGTTAGTGTCTTTTATACAAACATGTAAATAATATTGAAGTCTACAACAAATGCAAATGTCCCACAAACTCACAAATATACATAGTCATACGTGAATACATTAGAGTGCAAAGTGCCAAATACATACAGGTCAACAATATATCCACAGAACAATGTCTAGTACAATATAACAATGTAAATAAATACATCTATTCACGAACATCAAGGAAAAATCCAACCTGAGATAAAAAAAATATTAAATGTTCAGTTTACTAGTTGAGACAATATATTAGATACATGGCTGTCTTATAGTTGAGCTCTGGAGGTGGCGCTGTAAAAAGTCTCCTCCTCACTAGTTTCAACATATACATTCACCCTGCTGGGATAATGTTTTCATCAGGACTGAGTCAAAAAGACCCCTTGCTTACTCAAGATCTACAAGACAAAGGAAAAGGTGAAATTAATCTACCCCGTTCTACTGATGTACCAAATAATCTCTAAATATATAAAAGGAAAAATGTGTGCGTGTGTCTGTTCGAAATGTTCAGCATACTTCCCAAAAGGCTACAAACCTGAAATGTGGCATGTGAGTAGGTTCCATGATGTAGAGAATTTAAAAAGTATAAAATATAAATGTTTCTATTTAAGTGTTCTTCAATACTTACCCCTACCATGTGTGGACATGTGTTTGTGTCTGTTCAAAATGTTCAGCAACACTTCCCAACATGCTACAGTCCTAAAATGTAGTTTATGGGTCAGTTCCATGGTGTCAACAATGTAAAAAGTCTTAAAATATACATTTTCCTATTTTCTTTTTTAAGGGATCTGCAAGGTGTACACCTGCCATATGACTCTTGGCACCATAGGTCTGTCATAGTTGTACGTAAACTTAATTCCTAAACTTTACACACTACCAGCATTTTAGCTGAATTAGCGGCACTCACTTCTGAAGTCATGCTGGTTACAAAAAATTGTGCTTTTGGAGTAATGCGGGTGACAGGAAACGGTGCATGTCTCCAATAGTGTCCACAATGACCAGGGGTGTTGCCAGGTCTGAAAAAGATTAGGGGCTAAGCTAATGCCAGGACTGGCAGGACTCAGGGCTAGGTAGCAGTTCGGTTGTAGCACCTGAGCTTTTTTCCAGGGCTACACTAAAAGACCCGGGTTATAGCCCCATCAGCCCACCCAAGCAACGCCATTGACAATGACGTTGTCCGTCACATCGTGGCAGATCTCTCATCATAATTACAGGAAATTAATTTCCCATGGGAGTTGTTGGTTGCATGCTATTTCAACAGTATGAAGCTTACATACTTCAGCCGTTCCTCTACGGCACTTATGTTGAGGTCACTGCTGGCTTTGCTGTAGATCAGACATCAATAATGTTGCTGCACAATCGAAACACTCTAACTCAAAGTAGCTGGAATCAATTGCATTGTTATAAAGGTAACAGAAACAACCATTCAACGTCATCATCTATATTTGATCATCGAATGAAATTCAAACTAGGACTGGAGTGTGAATTACTGTGCGAAGCATGTGTACACCTGTCAGTCTCTATATATATAAAAGGGCCATTTGTGGATATGTATGTGTGTCTGTTTGAAATGTTCTGCATACTTCCAACATGCAGCAAACCTGGAATTTGGCACGTGGGTAGCTTCCTTGGTGTAGACAATGTAAAACGTAAAAAATATAAATTGATTTTGTTTAAGCATTTTCTTAAAGCAGTTTGCATTGCTTGGATATGTGTGTGTCTGTTCAAAATGTTCAGCATACTTCCCAACATTCTACAAACCTGAAATTTGGCATTTAGGTAGGTACCATGGTTTAGGCTATGTAAAAAGTATAACATTTAAATGTTCCTTGTTTCTCACTTTTGAAGTCATGGGGGTGACACAAAATGGTGCTTTTTTTAGTAATGTGGTTGACAGGAAATGGTGCATGTCTCCTCAATGGTGTCCACAATGACATTGTCCGTCACATCGTGGCAAATCTATCATGATAATTACAGGAATTTAATTTCCCATGGAGGTTGATGCATGTATGCCATCTGAACAGTTCCAAGCTTACATGCTTCAACCGTTACACGTACGGGTACAGCATTTCAAGCTTACACACTTCAGCCCCACAGGTACGGCACTTCTGTTTCGGTAGCTGCGGCCTTGGGTGTTGATCGGGACACCAATAATGTTGTTGCGCGATCTCAAAGCTCCAACTCCAAGTAGCTGGAATCGATTCATGGGATTCATGCTTTTCTCATGGTCAGCTTTATGTGGCTTGCTACAGAGTTAGAAACAAAGACAATGGGCCTCATTACGAGGAGGGCGGTAAGGGGTTAACGGCGCCAGTGAAGGTGCCGGAGCTGTTAACCCCTTACCTCCCCATCAAGAGGTCCGGTCGCGGGACAGGCTCAGGACGCCTGGTTTTACCAGACGTCCTTAGCGGGTCCTGCGAACGGCCCAGCATGCTAACAACGGGCCCGTCATTAACGGGCCAGTTGTTAGCATGCTCCCCATTTGAGCCCTATGGGGGCTCAAATGGGAATGGGGATATACCGAGTCTGGTTTCCCTGAATGGGGAAATACCGGGCCCTCCAAGGTCGGAATGGCCCGGTATTTCCCCATTCAGGGAACCTGAACCCGGGTTTGGGGGGAGCCATGAGCTTATTAAGGGCATGGCTACCTCCAAACTCGTAATGAGGCCCAATATATTCACACTGGCTCCTACAGGAAAGACTCTCAATATTGTCTACAAAGAAGCATTGGTTGAGTTAATTGAATACACTTCAAACTAGGACAGAAGTAGGAATTACTGTGCAAAGCACTAGTAAACCTGTTAGTGAAATATAAGTGGTAAGATCTTAAACTCACTTATTTGAACGACTCCGAAGAGTAATGTTGCATATCAAAGAACCTTCCTTCTGATGAATGGGCCAGCTGAACAACATCAGGGACACGCCAAAATTAGGGAGTTTGATAACCGTACCCCAATGATAACATACATGTAAAGTAAATCAAGGACAAAATTGAAGAAGAAAACTGTTGCTGAAAGCACACCTAAACATTATTAATGGAGCGGCACCCACCCGCAGACTGAGACGGTAGCACCATTATGATTGATGCCGGTGTTACCACCTTCCCCATTCCCAATGAGTCCTATTGGACTCAATGGGAATGGGGAATACCATTTTTCCAGTGCCTGACTTCCCGGAACGCTGGGGTTGCAATATCCCAGTAATTCTGTGAAGCCAGGCGGCGGAAACATTTGCAAGTCTGGCGACAGCCGACCAGTTTTTTCGGCACGGCTACCGCCGGACTTGTTGAGGCACATTGTCTTATTCTCATACAGGCTTGATGAGTGTAATACAACAGAAGAATTCCTAATATAAAACTTCCTGACCCTTTTACAAAGGATATCTAGATACTATTCCGGTTAAAACAAAAACATTTATCATATGCCTCCCTCAAAACAAGTTTGTAGTTATGACCGAACCGAACCGAAGAGGGTAATTCCACAGATGAGCACAGTCCAACAATATGGCCATATATTTGATATATTGAATACATGGAAGACTTGTTGCATCGTTCTGATGCAGCAGGTCACTCATTCCCTCCCGGTATACTGCAAATCACTTGTATGCCATACTCTTAACCACTATAGTAAGGGTCACAGCTTTATCAAATATCCAGCCCATAGCAGCCCAACTCAAGTTGTACTGGTGAATTTTGAGTACTTTTGATAAGATTAAGGAGCCACTTAAGTAATTAATACAGCACGGCCTGCGTTCTATGCATTCTAGACATTTTCATAGCGGGGGAGATACCTCTCCCTCCATATTGATTGTTGAAGTTAATCACCAACAAACCCCACCTGGACAGGGTATTTAAGCTTTTCTCTACCTGGTTTCTCCAACTGCAATGATGATGAACCAATAGCCCCAGATAGACATAACCTTCCACCAGTTCCAAATTAAGGTTGCCCATGTAAAAGAATACGACTTGCGCATATGATAGTCCTTAAGGATAAAGAACATGTCCTTAGATTTAGAAATGTTAATTTTTAAATCTTTATCCTGGCAGTAATTTCAAAAAGCAGTCAATTGTTCATTTAAATGTGTTCATTGTTCTATCTCTCCTCTCGAGGACATCCTTTCTTTTTTCTTCCCCAACCATACATTTGTCTGAAGATTCCTCTCCAAGCCCCCCAACAATTACACAACTGCTGAGCTGTGCAAGGGGTATTTACGATGCATATCGTGACTGCTGGAGTGGGAGAATTGCTTGATTTTGATCCCCCTTAAAGTGCATCCCAGTCATGATAAGGGGTTGGCCACCGAATGCCAGTGCCTGCTTCTCTCTCCCCCTCACTTTTTCCAACATTCCATGCTTAGTTTTCAATTACCTCCCTTAGCAACGCCAGTCTAAGCAGAGTCTTTCCTGTACTCTTGAACATGGCCCATTGCAAATTGCCTTAGCTAATGACCATGGCGATAAGATGTCTATAGTCCTCCGGATTTCTCCATATTACCTTACTACCACCTCCAAAGTGCACATTGGGCAGACCATTCTTCAGGACATTCTTCCTTTCCTCTCCTTCCCCCAGAAGCTTACTGTCTCTAGAGCTCTGGTTCTCTCTAGGCTGGACTACTGCAACAGCCTCTTTATAAATCTGCCTGCTTCTACTCTTGCCCTCTGAAACTCATCCACAACAAGACTGCAAGATTTATCCTTAGCCTCAAGCCCTGGGATCGCATCATTCCAGCCCTGAAATCTCTTCATTGGCTCCCAGTGGCTGCACGGATTAAATTCAAAACCCTCTGCATTGTTCACAAGGCTTTCTGGGGCCTGGGGCCAAAATACCTTCAACTCTCCCTCCAAAAAACCTTCTTACTTGAGCTCTCCACCTCCAACTCCCTCAGGGTGAGTTGCTACTCCAAGCAACGAGTTGGGGGTAGATTTCTTTCCTCAGCTGCGGTCTCCCTCTGGAACAGCCTCCCTGCATCTCTGAAACTTGAGAATAACCGTCTCCGGTTCCGGAAGCACCTCAATACCATCCTCTTTGCTTCTGCCTTTGCTCTTCCTCTACCCTGCCAATCTGTTCTCTCTTGACACTGTGCACCTGGCCACCCTCTGTACTCCGGGCTCACGTACCTGCTCACCCTGCCACCCTCCCGCACTGCCTCCAGGCCACCCCTTGAACTGGGGTCTGTATCTGTACCCATACAGTCCCCCTTTTTCTTCCTGTACTTATCAGACCTACCCTTTCTGCTGCCTTAAACCAAGCACTTGCCACTTGTTGGCTCCACTATCACTGTTTGTTGCCTTTATTATTTATTTATTTATTAGTATTTATCTGTTTCTCCTTTGCTCCGCACTCTCCCCTTCCATGCACTTTTCCCCCCGCCCTCTCCCATGCACTTGCGCGTTGTCAAAGTCATTGGGCCTAGTAAAATTGTTGTTTTGTTCTCCCCTGTTCACCTCCCTTGCCTTGTCACGCTCAGAAGCACTTGTGTACGAGCACGATAGAAATAAAATATCAATTCACTTGAATTCACCCTCTGATTACGGGCCCAGGTCCCTGCCCACCCAGACACACCTGCAATGCCTCCTGGTAACCCTCGTTTTTGGGTCTGTATCCGTAACCCTACAGCCCCCTCACTTGCACTTATCAGACACCCTTTGTCTGCCCCTTAAACCTAGCACCGGCCACCTTGCTGGCTGCACTACCAGTTGCTGTTGTTTTTATCCCTTGCTCAGCACTTTCCACCTCCCTTGCCTCGTTGCGCTCTGAAACACGTGTGTATAAGCGCGATACAAATAAAATATAATATTATTTAATATCATACCAGTGACCCAAGAGTACATTTACCCACGTCATGGTTCAGAGGTCCTTCTAGCATGCATTGGCTTTTTCCCTCTTCTTTTAGGGGCCCACTGACCATGGCAACGTTTCTTACTTCAAAGCGCATGTCATCACCTGAAAACCAGGTCTCCCATTGCCATCATGGTTGCTGGGTATTAGCAGGTACTAGAGTTTGCAGAGCCTAAACAGAACATGTGGTGAAGTGTGTAATTGTGCTGCCTATTACTTTAAAACACAATATTATTTATTGTCACAATACAGACACATATCTTCTGTGCTAACTACATTGATAACAGTAAGAGCATTTATGATATTGCAAGAAATGGTGGCTGAACAATAGAAAGTATATATTAAGTTTCAACATTTTATTAAAAAGTGTCATAACAATCAAAGCCAAACAATGAATAGATACATTTACTGATTAGGTGACCTCTCTTAACCAGGAGTCCCACAACCCCATTTGAGGAAGTGGGCAAAAGGTTTGAAAAACTAAAACATTACGTCTTCCAGACTGAACTAGAAGCTGCAAGCAAAAACATTGTCTACCAATATGTCACTTCCCGCCACCATAGGTTGCACATTGTTTCTGACAGACATCACAAAGTGCCACCATTTGAGCCTAATTCTTCCACCTGCCCCTTACCTCCACCAAACATATGTATGATATGATATGGGATTTTCGGATGAGAGTTCATATGTTGCTACCCAGACATCTTCCCTGACCCTGGGGCATATTGCACACTTATGCATATTGTGTAGAGTCATGGGGATTCTCGAGGCTGGAGGCTTTCCAGGGACTTGGGAAGTTGGCCAAAGAGTGCAGCTCTGGCAAGTTTGTAATCATCAGAATGTTATTTTGATCCTTGGGAGGTATCTGTTTTGGGCAGGTCAACTTATTTCTTAGCTCAGTATTTCACATGGCCTATGCACTAGCCAGCCACATTGAATAAGTTAGTGTGCATCCAATTCTATAGCGTTATAGTCCAAGGTAAGGGTTATTAAGACGGCATAATGACACGCCACAAAGTTATGTTCTCTGGCGAAGCTGAGAGACATGATTTGGGGATGGGTCTCTATCCCCAGGCATAATGACCTTGCCAGAGTTCTAAAAGGATATTAGCACATAGTGGTAGTACCAATAAATGTTTCTGAATATCGGTGGTGATGTAAAAACATTACTTTAAAAGTTATTAAATTAAATGTGGTTTTATTTTGAAGTGTTTGAATAATTTGGTTGTCTTCATAAGTAGCAGTAAACAGTTTATCTATAAAAATGTGAAAGCATATTCCCACGTTTTAATTTTCTCTCTGCTGTGTGCTGTAGTAAATAGGATGTTGCTGTGGAGAAAAGGTCCTCCCAAAAAGGATGTGTCTTGTTGAAAGAAACCTTGCCTGGGAATTGCATTACGGTTTCCCTCTATGCTTTAGTTATTGATTGTGCTCTGAACATTCTGATTGGTTGAGAGGAGGTTACTAACAATCTCCAGGTGCTAATAAGGCATTATAGACTCCACGCTCCGGAAGGTGCATGATAGAAGGTCTGTCAACGGATAAGTGTCAGTCTGCAGATTCTGCCTGTCTTTACTTGCTGGCTACTGTTACCTCGCTCCACCCACATAACTTCCTACTTCTGCTACATGTCCTGTGTAGCGGGCCGCAAAGGGGGCTGCGAAGTGGACGGATAAGTGGTAGTCTGCAGTGTCTGACGGTCTTTCCTTGCTGGCTACTGTTACCTTTCTTCACCTACAGGACTTTCTACTTCTGCTACATGTCCCGCAACGCAGGCTGTGAAGTGGACGGAGAAGTGGCAGTCTGCAGTCTGCTGGCTGAAGGCTGAAGGCTAAAGGACTTTTGAAATCAACAACCTACTTGGTGAATTCCATGCTTGATTGTCCCTCGATGAGGATGAGTGCAGCCGATTATCTTGAACTACAGTGATCTACTGTGAACTTTGCTTTGGTCTTGCTGTGGTCCTTGCCTATAAGAAATCTTTCAGAAATGACACAGAGACTGTGGGGAGGTTTTTTCCCCTTTGATCTAGACCTTAGCTACTTTCCACCAGTCCTTTCTCTAACTAGTTTCCTGCAAATACCAAATACCAGTATGAGAGAAGATCGTTGAAGCCAACTTACCTGTGAAGACCCTATGGAACTATTTGCTGCAGAATGCATTGTGAGTGGTAGTAACCTAGTGCTACTGGAACATGCCCAGTTACCCATTCCTATTAATGCTTCTATAACACCATGTGAAAATCGCCAACCTTGTCGGATAGATGCTGATGTCACAGTTTCTGCATGTCGCGTGCTGAACCCCAGAGATGAGCAGACTCTAGCTGATGTTGGCACAGGAATTGAGGCAAAAAGCCAGAGGAGGGGGAAACCACCAGTGTCTCTACAATCTGGTAAGAAATAATATGTTGGTCTTAAAACCCTCGGACATAAGCCTCCATTCTCTCCAATTGCCGGTCAATGCTTTATGGACCGCTACTGTGTAAAATCTATTGGATCCAGTACAGAACGTAAAGCAGTGGCTCCAGTAAAAGGAATCGATATGCTGGACCACTCTGTTACGAATGGCCAAAATTTTGTGACCAGATCTAAAGATCTAACCAACCTAAGCGTTATTGAATTTGCTGATATGGCTATGGATAATAATCCTTTTTTCAGTATTATGGATAATGAACCTGCTAGAGTCACTGCTAGTGCTACTCGACAAACCTGCAATGCGTCCAATCTGGGATCACCCACTGAATTAACAAACTTTATCGATAAATATTCTATCACCAAAGAACCAGATGGACATGCCATGGTTAGAGCCAAATCTTCAGCTGATGTAGAATATCTCTCTGGAAATGCTGCAATGCACCATACTGACCCACCCAACTGTCTCCACTTCGAACATGATTTTGAGCTCCTTTGTCGCTTTTAAGGACAACATATGGAGCGAGATGAAGACAACCTTGTTATTTCTGGCTGAGGTGAATGGCAAATTGGACCTCTTAGGTCCTGGGTTGCGGTCACAACTGGGAGAAAGCCATAGGCCACTGCTGCACAATTGTGCACCTACTGGTAAACCAACTCCTCTCAAAGTAATTGGTTGAAGGAGGGTATGAGACCAACTACCACAGCCATACAGGAGCTGGACATGATTGACCTAACTAGAGACTCACAAGTAAGTAGCAACCCTACTAAGGCAGTGGATAGCTTGTCTATCCCTTCTGCCACATTGCCATCTAATAAATTGTCCAAGGCAAAAATGGTCAAAAATGTTTACAAAAAATGTGACAGGCATGGAAAAATGTAACTAATGTGCAAAGACCTATCTCTAAACTATTCCTGTCGAGAAACATGCCCAGAGTGATTGAGGATAGGAACACAACAGTTTATCAGACTTTCCGAGGTTGTGTGATAATGTTGAGTCTCCAAATAGATGGTGTGCTAATCCTGAGAATCTATTCTTCCTTGCTATACCCCAGGCTTTAGACTTCAGCATACCACCCCTCTCTACCAAGCGGGATAATTTACTGCAGAATTTGTACTGCCCGACTCTCTGTACCGTGACCCTACCTACATTGGCCACCCCCAATTGCAGCTGGCCCCCAATGAAAGACTACCATTTTTTAATAAGAATAACAATGTGAAATTGCCTTTTAACTCAAACTGTTCAGATTTCATGGACCAGGGTTTGAGGGCTATGGGGAATTTACCATCAAATATGGTCCCGTCAGTGGCTGCAGGTGTTGGGAAGCTCTCAAGTAGATTAGATACCCCCATCTTACCTCAAGCTAATAGGGGCCATGCAAACACATTTGAGATTATTGTTCCAAAAATGTTTGGCAATTCCTAACCTCAATGGGGCAAGGACTTGGTTTGTAATGTTACATGCTATACTGAGTTTAAGAATGACCTGAATCCAATCAAAACGGAGTATGTACTAAAGCGAACCAGTCAACTGGAATCTGATATTCGAGTTGGCTTAAATAGAGGGAACATACTGACGATTTATGTTGAGATCCCAGGTTTGGCACTTCTCTCCTCATCTGATATTGACCAAGTAGTTTTCCCAGATAGAAATCATCCTGAGACAGTCATTGTTCACTTTAATTCAAATTTAGTGAAAGAGCGTGGTTTTGATGTGTGTAATCTGAGCTCTCGTAATGAGGGAATTATGGATCCCTTGGGCAGATGTAATACTCTGGCATGACCTGTTTATCAGGGGATGAGATCAGCTGCAATCCAGAATGACCGTGCCAATGGCTATAATGCTTGCTGGCCATCACTCACATCACTCACATCACTCACATCAACACCGTGGAGAAAATGTGACCCATGGAATATATGGGCAAGAGCCCGCTGAGAAAAGAGAGATGTTGCTATGTATAAAATCTTGGGACGCCATTTATTTACTAACCCGGTGGTCAGCAGTCTCTTTAAGGTGGCAAAATGCATGTTTCTACAAGAGACACATTTGTCTGAGTCTCCGGTTATGGATGGCTACCAGGTCTTCTCCCAACCGGCTGGGTTGAGTAAGGGTCGGAGGACCTCAGCAGGGCGCTTAATTGCTGTGGTCTCTGCCCTAGGAATGAATGCAATCATACTGGAAGATCTTACATTTGGTGCTATGTCAGTCTCTCTAACATCTGATGATCAGTCACTTACATTTCTCCTGTTTAATATATACTAGCACAAGGGGATTGCCTATCTTAATTGTTTTGTAGCAGTGTTATTGGAAAGGATACTATCATGGCTAACCTTGAATAGTGATAGGAGGGTAATTGTTGCTGGAGACTTGAATGTTATCTGTAATTTTCAAGATGTTGGAACTCAAATGTCAGAAATGTCGGCAGATATTTTTTCCCAGAACTTTAAATCACAAACGGGTAGGAGTTGGTGTTTGGTGTTTGAGACGCTGGGACAGTATGAGTTGAATGGGGTGGATTTTGGTGAAACACATAATATGCAAGCTTAGTTCAGAGGAGCAAGTTGATCAACTCTAGATTATGTTTCCATTGATGACCATCTCTTAAATTGCTGTACCTCCTTCTCAGTATTTAAGTGTACATGGTATTTTAGAGGTCCAATTCAATATTGTCCTAATTATTAGGGAATGCTCTAAGATGCCTCTTTTGAGAACTGCCACAGGTAATGTCATTCGCTGGTCTGTTTAAAAAAATTGCATCTCTAAACCTAGTATTGCACTCCATCATGCAAGTGATCGCATTAGAGTGGAAGATGGAAGTGTTCAATATAAAGAACAAGGTTTTATGAGAAATATGGTTAATTAACTTAGAAATAAATCTAAGAATAGAGGTAGGAGCTCCTTTAATTGATATATAACTATAATGAAGAGCTTGCAGGAGCAAAGGCAATTATGAGAGGCGAGATTAGACATTTTAAGACCTCATCTGTAGACCCCCTGTTAAAGTGGAACCATATTAAAAAACTAAGCAAAAATATAAAACTTTCTGCAAATAAATTAGAGCATCCACGATGCAACAGGATGCTGAGGCTGTGCTTTGAATCCTGATTGCATCTAAAGGTCTGAAGTCTCTAAAAAGTCAAATTTCCGACTGCACCTCCTCAGAGGTATTCTGCCTTTCCTCTCCTTCCCCCAGAAGCTCATGGTATCCCAAGCTCTGGTTCTCTCTAGCCTGGACTATTGTAACAGCCTCTTCCTAAATCTACCTGCCTCTACTCTCCGCCCTCTGCAACTAATCCAGAACAGGACTGCAAGACTTGTCCTTGGCCGCAAGCCCTGGGAACGTTTCTCTCCAGCTCTGAAATCTCTCCATTGGCTCCCAGTGGATGCAAGGATTAAATTCAAAACCCTCTGCATTGTCCACAAGGCTTTCTGGGGCCTTGGTCCAAATACCTTCAGCTATCCCTCCACAAATGCCTCCCCTCTCGAGCTCTTCGCTCCTCTACCTTCAACTCCCTCAGGGTCAGTCGTTTTTTCAAAGAAACAAGCTGGGGGTAGATCTTTATCTTCGACTGGGCCTCCCTCTGGAACAGCCTCCCTGCCACTCTAAACCTTGAGGAGAACCATCCCCGGTTCCGGAAGCACCTCAAGACCTTCCTCATTTCTTCTGCCTTTGCTCCCCTTCTCCCCTGCTGATCTGTTCTCTCTTGGCACTGTGCACGTGGCCACCCTCTGTCCTCTGGGCCCAGGTACCTGCTCACCCTGCCACCCTCCCGCACTGCCTCCAGGCCACCATTTGCACTGGGGTCTGTATCTGTACCCATACACCCCCCCCCTTTGTCTTCCTGCACTTATCAGACCTACCCTGTCTGCTGCCTTAAACCTAGCACTTGCAAATTGTTGGCTGTACTAAAACTGTGTGTTGCCTTTATTATTTATTTATTGTTATTTATCTGTTTCTCCTCTGCTTCGCACTTTCCACTTCTCCCCCTTCCATGCACTTTTCCCCTCCCCCTCTCCCATGCACTTGCGCATTCTCAATGTCACTGGGCCGAGTAAGATCGCTGTTTTGGTCTCCCCTGTTCCCCTCCCTTGCCTTGTCGCGCTCTGAAACACTTGTGTATGAGCGCGATAGAAATAAAATATTATATATCATATATAGTAGGGACATTTTGGACCTTGATTAATAAACAAGATTCCGTAATTAATACGTCCCAAATTAATGCACTTTCGGAACATCAGTAGATCACATTCTTTAGAGATATGCCTGGTATTCCATTAAGAACTATTAGTAATGAACACACTATTAATATCCCAGCTCTTGAACGGAAGTGGCCATTTGAACTTAATAGAGAGGTTATTTATAACTTAATAATAAAATATAAGAAGTCTAGGGCACCAGGGCCGAATGGCCTCACAAATAACACCTTTATGGCCGACCCTTCTGATGGGACCAATGTTCTGTTCCTGCAATTAGGGAGTATACTAGATACAGGTTTGCTGCCAGTCTCTTGTGGAATGGCAAATGTTGTCCCAATCTTTAAAAGGGGTAGTAGGTATGAGCCTTAAAATGTCCGACCCATATCAGTAATTGATGCTAAATGTCAAATGTTTACTTCCCTCCTTTTGATACATCTGGAGAATTGGGCCGCTAATATGCATGTTCTGAATAAACTACAGAACGGCTTCTGGAGAAGTAATTTGACTAATATTAAGGGGTTTACTCTGAAATCCCAACAAGAAGCTGCATGGTCAGAAGGTGCTGGGTGTACCTACCTGGCTTCAATTGACATCTCTGCTGCATTCGATCGTGTAGATCAGAATAGACTGTGTGCCAAATTGTTGAGTTGGGTGTTGCCTAATTGACTACTGCGCCTGCTGATGGGCTTGTTTGAGAACTCAAATATCCAGCTATGAATAAATAAGGAAGGTGGTTTAACTGGCAAAATTAGCACATATGTCGGTTTGAGACAGGGATGTGTTTTGGCCCCATGGCTTTATAATCAGTATATGTCAGACGTGGCTGAACACCTTCAGAAAGCCGGTTTGATTACACCAAAAGTTGGCCCATGTAAAATTGCATGGATGGCATATGCTGATGATTTCCTCCTTTTTGATGAATCTAATGTTGGCCTCCAAAGACTTCTGAATTCTTTTTCAACATATGCTAAAAAAAATGGCCCATACAAAATAAACCCAGACAAAACGAGGATACTGGTCTGTTCAAGGGGGATGAAAAACAAAAGTGTTGCCCTTCTTGGATCCTGGAAGAAACAGTGATCAGGACCTTTTCCAGTTTCACTTATGTGAGCTTCCACTTCAGTGCACAACCGGGTTCCAAGAATGTTCACAAGATAATGTTCCAAAAAGCAGCTGTGCTGCAAAACCAAACACTAAGAGTTGATTATAAATATGGGTGATTCTCCCTGAAGCCTGCATTGTTATTCTTCGAGGGTAAAATCGTTCTAAAGCTAATTTATTGTTTAGAGCTTTATGGTACCTCAATTGCCAAAGTGCTGTATCGGATTGAGGTGAGGCTGTGGGGAGAATATTGAGGGTTCCTAATGTGATACCCTTAGCGACCATTAGATATGATCTGGGCATATTGTTCCATAGAGCTAGAGTTGAATGGCATAAGCTTGCTCTATATGCAAAACTAAATGTACCAATACTGGGCTCAATAGATAAGGTTAAATACGCTTACCCTTAAGAGTGTGACTTATACCGAACCATTGAACTATATTGTCAAATTTGGTAAAAGCTGTGAAGCAATTCTATCCAGGATCTTGAGCGATATTGAAAGTCCATTGAGGAACCTGACCAATGTCAAAAGGTTGCTGCTTGATCTGGACTGGATTGCTACAGTTCATTTATTCTACTCTTATTCCTAGATGAGCCATTTAACTCATGAACATACAAAACGGGGGGTTGCTCTCACCAATGTTTACTATATTCCCTAATCAACATTATAGGGATATGCTTTTGAAACTTTGCTGGATTCTGCTCCTGACTACAGAAATACAACTCAGGAGAAAAACAATTCCTGAGCATAATACCAAATGTAGATTTTGTAACTCTACTGAGGAAACTATCAAGAACCTGATGTTACATTGTAAAGGCCTAACCCACCCCACTTTAGGATGAAATATATGAAGAGATTACAGGCGTTTAATTCTATGTGGAGTGATGAAATTCTACAGTATAGATGTTTAAATGTCCAGCATGCCATGGACGTTTTGGCTGTATCTGCTTTCATTAAAAGTATGAATTTGTTGTAGATCAGTCAGCTATAAAATTCTTTTTAGCACGGTTAATGCTTGTTACACTATCCCTTAATGTAATTATGGATTAGTGGGCAGTGTTATTATTTGTTTACAATTTGTAATGAACATGATATTTACGGATTTTAAATTTTTTTGCACAATGTGTTCATTTATTGATTTTGTTCATCCTCTGCTTTTCATTAGTATCCTTGTTCTTTTTGTAAAGGTTTGATAATAAATCATATACTGTAAAAAAAGAAGGGCTGTTATCATGCAATGCAAAAAAAAGATAATAGTAATTTCTACATATGATGGAAAAATTCAACTTGGAAAGCAGCACTTGAATAATGTACTGATTAAACGAGGTCCGTCACAAATGACTACTCTGTGCATTTTTTATCTTCCCGCCCTGTTATAAATATCATACTATTTGAGACAAATGTGATGCACCTTTAAAGAAAATACCTGTACCTTGATTTGCATATGCATGCAAAGAGTTGGAGACAGCATCGAGATGTTCACAGGTAAAGAGGCCCAGTGTAAATCAGGAACAATGTTCACATTTTTGATGAAACATATACATCTACTATAGTATTCCCCTCTGGTTCATATTGAAGAGGACTTCCAATGTGGAACCGTAAAGCACACATGTGTAACATCATGTTAATAACAGCATGCATTGGAATGAGTTTTGTCAGACAGGGGGCCTCATTACACGGACGGCGGTAACCATGGCGTTATTAGCGACATGGTTGCCGGCGGTATTTTACCGAGTCCGCCATGGTGAATGGCGGAATTACCACCCTGTTCCAAGGTGTGTGGGGGCGGTAATTCCCCATTCACCATGGCCCTTCCCGATTCCCATTTTTGCCCTCATAGGGCTCAATGGGAATGGGGAAGGCGGTAATTACGGTACTGCAAATTGCAGTACCGTAATTACCTCCAAGGTCCCTTTGCGGATCCCGTCCTTAACGGCTGGTAAAACCAGCCGTTAAGGTAGGGTCCCACAAAGGGACCTTGTAGTAATTTTATTTATTTATTTATTTGGATTTGTATAGGCACATCTGCCCAGGGGCATCGTGGCACTGAAAGCAATCTTACTTGTTACAGGCATACATGGTATATATATATATAGATACAATGCAGAACATATTTGCATATTTACATACAGTTGTGGTTATTTACATACAGTTGTGAAAATACAGTAGGATAGGTAAGGTGGGGTGGAGTTAGTTAAACAGCGTGGTTTTGAGTAGTCTGCGGAAGACATGGTATGGGTTTTCGTTCCTAAGCGCGGTGGGGAGTGCGTTCCTGTTTTTGGGTGCTAGGTGTTGAAAGCTAGACCCCCCGGCTTTGCTTCTTTTGAATGTAGGTAAATAGGTCTGGTTGGTCATGTGTGACCTTGTGGGTCTAGTGGATGTGTTAAGGGTGATTCTTTCAGAAAGATAGGGTGGAGCCTTGGCGGAAAGGCATCTGTGGGTGATGGCCATGGATTTGAATAGTATCCGTTATTTTAAAGGTAACCAGTAGTAAGGCGGTAAGGGTTTACCGGTACTGGTACCCTTACCAGTACCGGTAAAGCCTTAACGCCATCTGTGTAATGAGGCCCAGGGTGTTTTTAACATTGTTTTATAACTTAATCTTTACTAGCACATAGGGATCATTATTGACCTCTTCCCAACCAACCAGAATGTTCAGAGTGCAGTCAGTAACTACTGGTATTGACTGCATTCTGAATATGCTGACTTCAAAATAAGATAGACAAACCACAATGCAATTTCCATGCAAGATTTCTTTCAACAAGACACTTCCTCTCTGAGAGGACTTTTTTCGTGGAAACATCCGATTTAATACACTAGAGAAAAGTTAAAATATGATAATATGCTTTCACTTACTTATAGATAACATGTTTACATGACACCTACGGCATGCTCATGCTAAGCCCACTCCAGTTTAACCAGGTTTGCAAATAAAATACTGATTTTTTCACAAAGACAACCTTGTTATTTAAACACTAAAACATAGATCTGCATTTACTTTATTAACTCAGTTTGTCGATTTATTTTCTTCACTATTAAAGTAACGTTTTTACTTCACCACCAAAACTCCAAATCATGTATTGCTAGTAGCATTATGTGCTTATAGCCTTACAAACCACAGGAGAAGCCATTTTCACATGATACAATGACCCTTCCCAAATGTGTTGCTCTTGGCTTCGCTTCAGTCAATAACTTGGTGGTGGTTCATTATCCTGTGATAATAACCCCTGGCTCAGTTTGTAAGTCTGTATTACAACAAAATCAAAGTATTATTTCATAATTATTATAATTTTAATAATTATTATTATTAGTTTAAATGTCAATGCTGCAGTACAATATCATCCTTTTGTTTGCTATTTCGTGCATTTGTGTCTCTCTTGCACGAAAAAAAGCATTTTAACTAGGGATTGGAAAATAATCACCCCAGATCCCAAAGTTATATAAAAACATGCATTCGGTTTGGGGGTCATTGTGAAATGTGTGGTAATTACTTTTGACATAAAATAATGAGACCCTGATCAAACAATAAACATAATTAAGCAATGTAAACAATAACATAATTTCACTCACATACATTTCTAAACATATTTAAATACCAAGTCCATACATATCCCTTCCAACAGCTTTACCAATGCTGGGGTCAATGATATCTGTTTCCATAACATGATACATTCCCAAAACCGGCCCGTGTGCATACTCATAAAATGAAATACAAATCATCCAAATAGCACTTTTCTCATTTCATTTTCTTCTTAGCATATTCTACCAGTGCCATTAAGACTATTCATAACAATATAAAGGGCCATGATTTCTCGTGTCTCAAGGCAATTAAATGTAATCCCTCTTTCCTTCGAAACTAGACATTTTGTTAAGTATAATTGTATCTTCCTTTGCCAAGGGCAAGGAGCCACAACGTGTTATTTTTTTTAATGATGTAGTCCCAGCTGGGTGTTTTCGTTTTTATATCTCTCATTACACTTGATCTTTTGATGCAGATCTTCCTCCCAAACAGATCCGATCTATGTCAAAAATGTAATACACTCTTCCACCACAAATAGCCCTAGCAGACAATGTGGTTCTTTTATCATAGTTTCTTTTAATATGCACCAGATGTTATCAGTTTCTACCAACAAGATATTAATAGACATTCTAGCGGGCATAATTCCAATTCCAGCCTTAACCATTCTATTGGAAACTATGTGGGTATCCCTATAACCACTCTCCAGGGGCATCCTTCAAGCATTGTCAATCATGTTAGAAGTACGTTGGGTTCTGTCGCCACATCATACAGAATAATCAGTGCAATCTTCTTTTACATCAGTTGTACTGTCACAAAGCCCCCACATTTTTTTGACAAAGCCCCAAAAATCACCCGTTCTTGTTTTTTGATTTCTTTTTCTTTTTCCTTTTCAAAGCTTTTAACTTTGTGGTTGACGAATGCAAACATATGCGCAAAAACATAAACTCTGTAACTCTTTCCACATTTTCACTTTCTGCCTGGCAAATCATTCCCTTCCCTTTTTGTCTCCTTTGTTTACCCCATATCATGATTTTGCAATTTTGCACAATTGATTTTTTGGTCTATTCTCCTCAGCATAATCCGTCACCCCCTTCAGGCTTCTTTATAGCCCTACTTTTGTTTGATAAAAAATAACAATATTGTCAGCCTGTGCTTTCCATATAAAACTGTGCAGGTCTAGCTTGGGGTGAATGGATACCTTTCAGAGTATATTCCATATCCATCCGGTACAGGTTGAATAATCACTGGGCCAAAACACATGCTTGTTTTAGGCCCCAGTTTGTTCCAACTTTAAAAGTACAATGGCCATCTTTACTAAGTCTTGCCTTAACATGTGTGTTTGTATGCAGTCCAATAATCAGCTCTAAGAATCAATCACCCATACCCTAGTAATTGTTGCCATAGCCTAGTTCTAGCCACTATACAATCTCCTTCGCTGGTGTGACTTATTTTTCTCTTTGCCTCGGAGACTGACATGGTCTCCTTCATTGCTCTTACTAATTCACTCCTAGGCTATGCGATAGGCAACCAATTTTCTATCAAATAATAGATTTCAGCTTAATTCTTTACTCAGGCATGCCTGCTCCTCAACTTTCCTCATCTACCCTTCCATACAATTTCCTTCTCACCAGACAGCCCATTTTCCTGTCACATTGACCTTTAACCTGTTGGTCATCTCAGCAGCAAAATTAATCTCTACTCAACTATATCCTTAATGCTACTGCATGAACAAATTCCCAAATCTATACTTTCCTTGGTACAAACCATAATAACCTTGAATGTCCTAAGTTTCACCATTTGCTAGCTGTATGTTCATCTCCACATAAATCGTCAGTTGGAAGACCTCATTAGGGGTTTGGTGGTAATGGTAAAACAGGTGGGATTTGCAAATACTACCTTTAAATACAACCCATCACATTACAACCTATGGATTATTTGCTGTGTGGCATGCCCTAAACACTGACTCTGCTACCTCACCCACTATACCAGACCTTTTGGGGGAGGTGGCGGTGTGGGCTTCCTTATCAATGGGGTCACCCACACTGCCCCTCTACCACCCTCTGACATCATCTCTTCCTCTTGGAAATATGCCACTATTCAACTCCGCCCTCCTACTCCTCCCACTGTCCTGGATCTTCTCTGACCCCATGCCCCTCTCAATTCCTTCTTCACTGATCTGATCCTTCTCCTTGAGTCACTTCCTCAAGACTTCCCCATTGTCATGCCTGGAGACTTTAACCTTCCCAAACCCACTACAGCTATGTGCTTATTACTTAAATACCTCCAATCTGACCACTCCCTCTACTCCCTTCAGGACCAACCCACCCACTCTGGCAGGAACTCTCCTGACTGTCCCTTTCTCTTTAATACACTGTCCTCCTCATATCTCTTCATTGAACCCGCTCACTCTGATCACTCTATCGTTCACTTAAAAATCTCAGTCCCATCTGTGGTGACTCCTGCAGATGTCACCCAGCCTAAGGTCTCCTCTCATGTGGCCAGGGAAAGGCAACTGCTACCTTATCCTGACGCTGGGGGTGGTATTACGAGGGAGGATCACATGGGAGAAAAAGGCTGTCACGGGAATGTGATGTGGTGACTCCGTCAGGAGAAACACTCTATTTCTCCTCTTCTGAGATTGAGGTTTCCATAGTACCAGCATATTTAATAGCATGTGTTGTCACAATCTGACTTCCCCTCCCAGACTTCCCTATCTTGTTAAGCACAAGAAGCCTTCTTGTAAACATGAACATTATGTATATAAGGTTCAGGGAGTTAATACTAGTACTTTTAGTGTTCATGATTCTATATTGTGTGTAGATTATAAAACTAAGAGAAAACCATTACTTCCTTTGAATTCTTCCCTTAAATTTACATCCTATAAACAAAGTGAAATAAGCAATGTAAAAACAGATAAGAACATTATGGACTTCCAGTCCAATAATGCGTTTAGTGCTGAGATGAGGAAGAGGGATCCATAGTTACTAAAAAGATCTAGTTGTTGTAATTACCCAAACATTTAAAGGCCTTTCAGGGTCAGGCCAGAAGCAGACAGCAGGAGTTGAAGCTGCTGCTGTGTTTCCAGCTGGACGCTGTGGAGAGAATGTGGCAGAGGTCAGGATTCCTAGAACATGCAGAGGATGCACAGCAGGAAGCAGTATTGCGACCAGCTATCCTGTAAGAGAGAGAAGCTCTTCACGTCTTGAAATGCGCTCCAGTGTGAGGTCTTCACTGGTGAGTGTTTGGAGCTCTGGAAGCTCCACTGATGGTCATCGCAAGCAGTGCCATTCTGATGGGAGCTGTCAAACGCTGTCGGAGTTCCGACGAATGAGGAAGCAGAACCGGCGAGTCAGTAGGAGACGCCAGGAGAGACAAGTGAGTTAGTCTATTGCAGGTGAACCCAAGGCGGTCCGAAGGAGACCCCCATGAAAGAACAAATATTTTGAAGTTAAGCAAACTGGGTGCAACATTCCTATTGAGAGAGGTCCAATAGGTGAAACATTTAAGCCGCACTGCCCAACCCAAACGGAAGCAATTCTAAAGTAAAGTAAATAGAACTTGCCAGAATGGGAATATCCAATAAAGTAATATTGTAACCCACACTCACCAAGCCAAAGAAGGGCAACAGTAAAACCCTGGATCTACAACTCTCTTAAAGAGGTATATCCAAAAAGGAGACATTGCTAAAGCCATAGAAATCTGGAAGTGACACCAAGGTAATTTGAGCATAATAGTCCCAGAACATGATACCTCAAGGGAGGAAGTTGTAAATCACATTGCCAACAAACCAAAAGATTGTGTAAGTTGAAATGAAAGACTGCAGGAGAAAAGCCCTCTTTGTAGAAAGGATCAAGGAGGAGAGATGTGAAACCTGCATTGCCTATGGCCTACAGATCAATGTGAGACTTATTGTACTTTTGTACTGTATGGTTAGGAAAGAAGAAGTTGTAAGCCAATTGTGTTGGCTCCTCATATGTTGGAGAGTTGAATTCCAACTCTCATTCCATTCTCATCTTTCTCGATCTTTCCACTGCCTTTGATATGGCCATCCATGCCACCCTTATAAATCGCTTCTGTGATACCCTTGGCATCACAGGCCTGGCACTGAACTGGTTGACTCCTTCCAATCTGACTGGCCTTCTCAGATTCAACAGGGTCTTTTGCTCTCCTCCAACACACTCTCCAGCTTCGGCATCCCTCATGGCTCTATCCTCTCGCTGTGGTTCTTCAACGTCTACCTCGCCCCTCTGGTCCACTTGATCTCCCCCTTCACTCCTCACTTGCAGTGTTATACGGATGACACACAGCTCTCATTCAAGCATCCCTCCACTGCCTCCTCTTCTTCCTCTCTCATTCCTGACTTTCTGACTGCTATTCAGGCATGGTGCACTGCTAACAATCTCTGCCTTAATGACATTAAAACTTATATCCTTCTCATTGGGACCCCTGCTCCCTCCTACTCTATGGCTGCCCTCCATGGGTCCCCTCCCCTCATCCTCTTGTGAAACTAAAAACCTTGGTGTAATTTTGGACTCCTCTCTCTCATTCTCAACTCAGATCACAGACCTTGCCAGGAAGGCCCACTTTCAGCTGCATCACCTTAGAGGCATTCTCCCTTTCCCCACCTTCCCCCAGACATTCAATGTCTCCAGAGCTCTGGTCCTCGCTAAACTGGACTACTGCAACAGTCTCTTCCTCAATCTGCCTCTAACCTCCCTTCGCCCCCTTCAACTAATCCTGAATAGGACTATGAGACATCCTAGGCCTCAAGCCCAGGGACTGCATCTCTACGGCCCTAAAATCTCCCCACTGGCACTCGGTGGCTGCGAGGATGAAGTTCAAGACATTCTGCATCATCCACAATCCTTTCTGGGGTCTGGGGCCCCACTAAAACCAACTCTCACTCCCTAAATACCTCCCTGCTAGAGCCCTTTGGTCTTATAGCTCCAACTCTCTGCAGATCAGATGCTTTTCCGAGCAGAGAGTGGGGGGTAGATCTCTCTCTTCGGCAAGAGCCTCCCTCTGGAATGGCCTCCTGGCCCCACTCAGACTTAAGCCAGATCACCTTAAGTTCTGGAAGCTTATCAAGACCCTCCTTTTCGCTTATTCCTTCCCTCTCCTCCTCCCCTGATAATAATCCCCTCTGCTGCATTGACTGGCTGCCTGGTTCTTTCGGAGTCCATCAGCGTATCAGGCCCTCCTCCCTCAGAATACCCCATCACCCTGGTCTCCCTGACCTCCCCAACCTGCATTTGCCCTCTGGGTCCCCTTCCCCTGACTAGTCTGTCCTGGTGTGCATCCCTATCGAGTCTGTTCCTCACACTTAGCATATGGTCCTCACTCCCTCCACTTGCTGCATCCCTTGGCACTTGCCCGCCTGGCCTCCCCTTAGCACTTGTCTAGCCCCAGCGGCCCTCTGCTTCCCCTCCCCCCTGCTCGTTATGCCTCCACTCTGACACGCACTTCCCTCCCACCCTATCATTATTCTTTCTGCCTGACTAGGACTTCCCCATTCCCCGCTCCCCTCCCTCGTGCACTTCTTGTTACTGCACTTGCACAATCTGAATGACAGAAGGCCTAGTAGGACTGTTAATGTTGTTTTCTTGCCAACCTCCCCCCCCCCAACCCCTTTTGTCTTTTGACACCTTGAAACACATTATTGGCTATATAGGCACTTTATACATTCCCAATAAATAAATAAAAAATAAAATAAAAGAGAGACTAAATCAAGAAGCAGTTGTTGATTCTACTTTCCCCATTGAGGATTTAAGTATGAAAAGTTTGAAATAAGCCTTACCACAGAGTGCAAGTTGGATCCTGGCAGGCAAATAAACAAGGAAAGGGACAAATAGTAGTTAGTCCTGGCAGGAGAGTGGACCAGGAAGAAGGTCACTTGAAGTACTTTGAATGTGGTATACATTTGTGGTGGAAAAGAAGTGGTCAATCCACTACCCTGCTTGATGAACTTTTGTATAACCATTGTGGTGGAAAAGAAGAGGCAATTCTATTACTGTGGTTTGATGAACTGTACTATAACCATCATGACTAAAATGTTGTTCATGAAGAAGAATTGTTACAGGATAAAAGAAGTTACAGGCCTTTATATGGACTTTTGACTTGATGTATGAAGAGAGAGGGGGTCATTATGACCCTGGGCTGCTGCCAGAGTCATGAATTTATCATTGCTAGGTGCCAGTAATTATTACTCCCCATTCTCATTGAGTCCCATTTGACTCAACAGGAATGGGAAGACCGGATGCACCGGCACGATTTATGAATGGTGCCGGTGCATCCGTCGAGGCCTTCACGCAGGTGCCGGTCGGCCCGACAGGCCGACCTGGCGGGCTGAAAGGCACCCGCTCACAGAACTTGTACTTTGCCGGTCCGGTCACAACGGTGCTGGCACTGTTGTTACCAGACCAGCAAACTTGTAATGAGGCCCAGAGTCTTTTTGTAGGCCCAGAGTCTTTTTCAATATGTGGGGGGATCATTCTAAAAAGTTCCTTTAAGTTCAAGCTTTTAGGAAAATCCACTTTGGTGCCCACCTTCTCGCCTCCTTCAAAATGCGGTGGCTAAAAGGGGTTGAATATTTCCGTGTGTGCATTTAAAAAGAGTCCACGGAGTTGCACTACAGATGCACAGGTACAGAAAGACTGTGTCCTGTAATTCTGTAAATCTGATTACACTATTTTTGAGATAATGTTCAAGCCCATGTGCACCCTGATTTGGAGGATGGACGTGTATTATGTACAGTAGCATATCATCAGCCAACTATACCATTTCCTTGACAATAAAAAAAGGTCATTGTACTGAAAAGCGAGGGAGAAAGTTGGTATCCGAGATGGCCAAAATTAAACAGCTTTGGTTAATACCATTAAGAAACGTTTCCTCGAATACTGAAGGGAAGCGGTTGAGTGCAGCTAATAGTTGGAGTAACATATATATTACATGGCCACGGTAGTGGCCATGTAGTTATGGTTAAGTTGCTGTTTCCATAGGAAGAGCACTTTTTGGGCGGCTTATAACTTCGCTCTCCCTGGACGGATCCTCACAAAACTTTGCAAAAAAAGTAGTTAGGTCACTCTGAATTTTTTTGCAAAGTTTGGTGAGGATTCGTTCAGGGGGGTAAAAGTTATAGGGGGGGTCCCAAAACTTTTTTTTCCCATAGACTGAATGGGAAAAAACTTTGCGCACGGCTACAGCCCGAACCCATGGACGGATTTACACCAAATTTGCGGCACAAGTGTCTGCCTGGTCCCAAAAGCGTGCTTTTGTAAATTTGGTGTAAATCTGTCCAGTAGTTTTTTTTAAAAATGACCAAAATGTAAGGCAAAAAAATTAGTGATATCTGTGTTCGCTTCGCGAACGGACTTCCCTGTTCGCTCCGCGGACAGCACCCCGATTGGCCCATGGCCTTGCGTCATGTCCGCGGACATGCGACATGTTCGCTGATTGGACGGCGAGGGGCGCGGAGCGCCTCAGATTTTCTGTGGCGCCCGCCATCTTGTATTCGCAGTCGATCACTTACAGCGCAGTGAAACGTGGATACAAAATTGTATTTAGTGCCGTGTGTTGGTGTGTAAGAGTGTTTAGGGAGGGTGGGGAGTATGAGATAGGTTCAATGTTTTGTTTTTTTATGTGCCAGACGTTTTTGTTGCGTTCGATTTGTCCGCGGAGAACACGGCTGTTCTGACATTTTGTAAATAAACTAAATGGTGGGGTGTTTAGAGGACGGAGTATGTGTCATTTTTGTTCGCAAGGAAGGTAAAAATGAGCTATGAACACTCGCGGTGTACTTAATTGTTCGTAAATACACAAACTGGGGGTGTCCTCAGGACGCTGTCCGTATTGTAATCTGTCTAGTTGAATGTGTTCTAAGAACACTCGCAGTGTCCCGAAATGGTTGCAATTACACAAAATGGGGGTGTTCTGAGAACGTTGTTTGTATTGTTCGTTGTCAGGGTGAAAGTGTTTTAAGAGCACTCCTTTTGTCCGCTAATAGTACAATTTCCTAGGGGCGTCAACCGACTTTTTGTCCACTAAAGAAACGATAAATCCGGCTGGTGTGCGCCGACATTATGTGATAAGACCATGACTGGCGCTATTGACCTGGCTGACTTGCTTTTGCGACACTAAATCATATCTCCCGCCCCTATGCCTGATATTATCAAAGCGTTCATATTCCCCGCCTCTCTCCGTGACGTTACAGGGTGCGTAATCAAACGCGCCCAGTCGTCTCCAGTACTACGCGACTTTACACAGAACCCAGAAGACAACACACATTATGTCACAACACAGCGCGCCACAATTCGGAATATGAAACTGTGATTTAAAAGCAAACAACAAGATTGTAAATGTTGTAAAGTACATTTATTTGACATCAAATGTTTAGAGAATATTCAGCAATTTGCATTTGTCTTTGTTGTCGATCCGCAAAAGTTCATGTTGAGACACGCAATGTTCCTTTGCGGTACAGAGAGTGTTAGATCAGCTTACAACTCAGTGCGCCACAATTCGGAATATGAAACTGTGGTTTAAAAGTAAACAGCAGGATTGTACATTTGGTAAAGTCCATTTATTTCACATGAAATGTTTAGTGAATATTCAGCGATTTGCTATTGTCTCTGTTGTCGATCAGCAAAAGTTTATTTGGAGCCACGTGTTGTTCCTTTGCGGTAGATAGGCTGTTGGTTTATGATAAAAGCAGTAAATGGTCGCTCTGATAATCGTAAGGTTGCTCCAACAACGAGCCATTAGACCACCCTATTGGTTGGTATGTTGTTTGTAACCGCTAGTACTGCGTAAGGGCATATTGGTCCTTGGTGATTGTCCCATAAAATGGTGAGGGTCATGAAGATGCATATTTGGACCTGCACCTGGCAGTTGAAGACCCCATCCGCTGGAGTCTGTAAATCGTGACATAGGCAAAATGGAGCCACATACCTGTTTTAAAAAACATAAATAAGTCTCACCAGCCGATCTTCATTAAAAATCATCATTTTATTTATTAGGGCGTGAAAATATTTGCTATCGAAGATAGTGCAACAGAGTATGTTAATAATAAAATAATAATATGTTCCCATTCATATAGCGCTAAGAACCGTGAGGTATCTAAGCGGTGCTTATTATTAACCACGGTGTGTGGTGCTCATTTATCGACCACGGAAGGATGAAAGGCTGAGTTTGGCCTTGCCGGGATTCAAACTTGCGTTAGCAAGCTGTGCACGGATGTCAAAGCGAGCGCTGAACTCTCTGTGCCACTTGACAGGCTACAGTGAAGTGGCACAGCGAGTAGAGCGCTTGACCGCCTATAGACCGGTTAAATTATTTCTATTAACCTACCCTGTGTTGTCTGCCTTTTTCAGAGCCCTCTAAACGACAGGGGTCAATTCGGCGGTGATAGTGCGTGGTAGAAAACATTATGCCACTTTCAACGAACAAGTTCAACTTGAGCGGTCTTTAATGCTACGCTATTGTAATTATATTTGGTATAAAGTAATCTAAAGGGTTACTTACAGTACAATTGCAATTTCAATTGTCTACCAGTGGTGCAGTCCCAAAATACGACTCTGCGTGTGCCAACGATCTTTCGCATAGTGATATAATATCTAAAATTGGTTTCGTTTCAGAAATTTCATCTTTATCTTCTCTTACGTTTTAGCAATACTCCTTCAAGAGAAGTCTTTCATCACAATCTCTGTCTGTCAAGGTCAAAACACAATACAACCTTATAGTCCGCTTCGGGGCCCGAGAAAAAAATGGAAGCAGCTGACCTTCACTGTGAACGAGCATAAATTCCTACTTTGCAACATTCTGTGTAAAGCCATCTGTAGAAGTTGTGGAAGCAGCTGACCTTCACTGTGAACGAGCATAAATTCTTACTTTGCAACATTCTGTGTAAAGCCATCTGTAGAAGTTGGTTTTTGCACGCCATGTTTGTATATTGTTTGCGTGATATTAAAAAAAGTTTGTTTAAACAACGTTATGGTTCTAAGTACATCCGAAAGACCCCTGAAAATCGCAAGTTATGGTAAGCTTTGAAAAATAACTGGTGCCACCACCGTGCACTGCTAAGACTAACACCCAGGACATCAAAGATGACATCGCAAATGTCATTGATGAAATCACTGATGACATCACGTGTGTATGTACTTTTCGTGGAATTTGTGTACTAGGGATTTTTATTATAATGTTGCGAAAAAAGTGTCAAGGATATTGCAATAAATATCATACCGTTATTAGTGCTTTGAACGATGCATTGATATAAATAGCATTGTATTATGGGATTCTATCTAGTATACTGAGCTACTAATGGAGAAACATAGCATTGTGTGCAGAGTACAAGATGAAAGTATAATATGTGTAATGTTAATATGTTGAATAATGAAATAATAATTGTCCTGAAATGTTCGAAAAATCACAAAATGGGGTTGTTCTGAGGACGTTATTCGTATTGTGTGATTGCTTAGCTGTATGCAATGAGGGAATGGCACAGAGAGTAAAGTGGACGCCGTCCGCGGACACCGCGGCTGTTCGTGGACAGGGCGTGCTACATCCGGGTTTCTCCAGGAAATCCAACATGGAAAGAAGACTGTAAGGATAAGCCAATCAGATGTCGAGGTTGTGGATTTGTGTTGAAAGAGACTGTGTGTGGTGAAGATGGCAGAAGTGGAGAAAGTCAGGATGTTGGTGCTCGGAGATATGTTTGTGCATGGTTTACAGCAGTACGCTGAATGCAGGCATGTTGCTAAGAACTTCGATGTGAACGGAGTGGTGGTGGTGTGGAGCAGTGTGCCTGATTGCAATGTACAGGGAATTGTACAAGTTTGTGAGAATATGGCCACGATGAACAGTCCGCATGTGGTAGTTTTGCACTATGGTGCTTTCCATTTGGGCAACGTCAGTGCCCCTACTTTGTTGGCTGATTTGGAACGCTTGGTTCAAGCAGTAATGAAGATCCTTCCAAATGCAAAAGTATTTTTTTCTGGATTACTACCTAGGGCAATATGGGACAATAGTTCAGTTTTTTGTCCTCAGCAAAATATTGTGAGGTGTGTCATCAACCAAGGCATGTGTGCCTTCATGCTTAGAGCTGGTATGTTCTTCTGTAACAATGAGAATATTGATGCCAGTAATGCTGTTAATTTTAAAGAAGATGGCATTTCTTTATCTTTTACGGGAAATGCCTTTCTATTTTGGAATGTAAGGGTTGCTTTGGAGAAGGTTATGTGAAGATTTTAGGAATAAAGTAAGAAAAAAAAAAGAAAAAAAATACAAAATAACAGGTGTCTGTCAAGCATCTGTAAAAAAAAAAAATACGGCTCTTTTCAGAGCAAACTTCAAAGGGGAAATGGGGCACACTATTTAAATTTACATTCACCACGCTCAGATTTTCGATGTGTCCGCGGACATGGCCGTAGCCCGCGGACATGAAAATCACTACGAGGGGGTTAGTATGTTCTATGTTACATGTATATGAAGTCAGGGATATTATGGTTAAGTTGTGCTACTAAAAACCTATGAAATTCAGTGAAAAAACTTTGTTAAAGGGACGTTATGGTTAAGTTGCGCTACTAAAAACCTATGAAATTCAGTGAAAAAACTTTGTTAAAGGGACGTTATGGCTCAAAGTAAAACCGAAAAACCCCTGAAATTCGGCAGTTATGGTAACATAAGCAACCATAACTCGCGCCACCGTGCACTGCGAACACTAACACCCAGGACATCAAAGATGACATCACAAATGTCATTGATGACATCACTGATGACATCACATGGCTGGCTCTCCCTTTTTATCCTTTACTGACATATCGAAGCCACATAGTTTTCTTCAGTAACAGTCAGGAAGTAAAAATTGAAAAGGTACTACATTTGTAGACTTAGGGTCCAGTCACATCATATGAAACATATACATAGCGGAAGATACAGGCTCGAAAGAGAGCAATCCTTTCTGTGCATGAAGATAATCCTTATGGTTATCAGCACTTTCTCATAGTTTTATTTTTATTACTCTACCTTCCCTCTATATGCTTATATTTGTATACATTATACTCACTCTCCATAGGTTGAATGGGAAAAATTTTTTGCTGGCGCCTACAGCCCAAACGCTGGATGTATTTCCACCAAATTCGGACCAGGAGCAGCGGCTTGGTCCCGAAAGCGTGCTTTTGCAAATTTGGTGAAAATCCGTCCAGTAGTTTTTTTTAAAATGACCAAAAAGTAGGTAAAAAAAAATTAGTGATATCTGTGTTCGGTCCGCGGACACATTTCCCTATTTGCTCCGTTGCCAGTGTCCTGATTGGCCAATCGGTTTGCGTGATGTCCGCGGACATGCAACGTATTTGCTGATTGGACAGCGTGAAGCGTGAAGCACGTCAGATTTTCGGTAGCGCCCGCCATCTTGGATTGGTGGACGTCCGCGGACAGTGTGGTGAAACTTTGTTCAAAATGTGTATTTAGTAGAGTGTGTTGGTGTGTAGGAGTGTTTGGGGAGGGTGGGAGTGTATGAGATAGGATGAAAGTTGTGTTTTTTATGTGTTAGACGTTCTTTTTGTGTTCGATTTGTCTGCGGACATCACGGGTGTTCTGAAATGTTCTAAATAAACTGAATGGGGGTGTTCTGAGGACTCAATATGTGTCCGTTTTGTTCGCAAGCAAGCTGAAACTGTTCTAAGAACACTCGCGGTGTCCTGTAATGTTCGCAAATAAACAAAATGGGGGTGTCCTGAGGACGCTGTCCGTATTGTTCGTTGTCAAGTTGATTGTGTTATAAGAACACTCGCTGTGTCCTGAAATGCTCGCAAATACACAAAATGGGGGTGTTCTGAAGATGTTGTCGAACACTCGCTGTGTCCTGAAATGTTCGCAAATAAACAAAATGGGGGTGACCTGAGGACGCTGTCCGTATTGTTCTCTGTCAAGTTGAATGTGTTCTAAGAACACTTGCGGTGTCCTGAAATGTTCGCAAATAAACAAGATGGTGGTGTTCTGAATACGATTTTAAGAACACTCGCGGTGTCCTGAAATGTTCACAAATAAACAAAATGGGGGTGTTCTAAGGGCGCTGTCCGTATTGTTCTCTGTCACGTTGAATGTGTTCTAAGAACACTCGCGGTGTCCTGATATGTTCGCAAATAAACAAAATGGGGGTGTTCTGAAGACGTTTCTAAGAACACTCGCGGTGTCCGGGGAATGTTCGTAGGGGGTGTCCTGAGGACGCTGTCCGTATTGTTCTCTGTCAAGTTGAATGTGTTCTAAGAACACTTGCGGTGTCCTGAAATGTTCGCAAATACACAAAATGGGGGTGTTCTGAAGATGTTGTCGAACACTCGCTGTGTCCTGAAATGTTCGCAAATATGAATGGGGGGTTGTGGCTGGCAAGTTGAATGTGTTCTAAGAACACTTGCGGTGTGCTGAAATGTTTGCAAATAAACAAAATGGGGGTGTCCTGAGTGTAAAGACTGGTAGGGGGTGTCTGTACTTCCGCTCTCTATATGGTAGAGGAGAGGCAGAGCGGACCCCAGCCAAGATTCTCTATGTGGTAGCAATAGACGAGCAATCAAGGCCTAGCTTCTCAGGAGGTGTTGCGGGCTGGTTCTTAAGTACAGTTAGTCCCTGAAGCCCCACAAAGGAATGTCCACACACTGTATTACTGAAAACACAGTCTTTATATAATTAATATTCAAAGGTATGTACACGATCACAATAACGCACTTTGTACTTGGAAGTCAATAATGATAAATATATACACGTCTAGAGTGGTTCCACTAATGTTATGAAATCTCATTAAAGTGCATCAACTGTACGGTTAAAATGTCACACAGATCAATAACGAGTAAACCAGCAATAGAGATAGGCAGGAACGTAAGGTGGTTGAAATAATAGGCAGAATGCTGGCCCCGTTACCTAGACACAGTTCTGTGTGGAGATTCCCCCACCTGGGCAACCTGTAAATAAAGATATATAGCACAAGCCCAGTCCATATAATGTTCGATAGTCTTACTCCTTCCTATTAAGGTTTTAATGTACCTGGTGTAGTAGAGTTCTCCGATGATGCACCGACCGATCCTTCTTGAGTGCCTCCCTTTCCTTTCAGACGGGAGCCACGGATCGTCGAGAGGTGTCGGGGAATCGACGGCCCTTCTTGAGTGCCCTCCCTTTAAGGCAGGAGTCACGGGTCGTCGAACGTCCGACGGTGAACAGGGTGAACTATGGCAGGGAAGTGGCCGCTTCGTTCCTAGCAGTGATCGTCGACGACAGAGCGTTGGCGTCCTGCAAGGAAGAGGCGTGCGGGGCACCTCGGTGACAATAGTTCTGGACAGCAAAGAGATGATGAAGAACTGTGGCCCCGCAAGGGCGACGAGTGGTCGGCGTCTCTGTGGTCTGTAGGTGGCGGGAAACCCACCGGTGGATGCTCCTCAGCGCGTCGACGGTCGGGCCTTCTCCAGCGGGAGACAAGCGGATGACGATACAGACGAGAACGTCCGATGATCAATGGAAGTTCTTAAGCAAACAGGAGCATGGCGGCTCCGGTCGGTGACGGCAGTCGTCGACAGTGGCGGAAAACAGTCCGAGTGCTTCTCCTTGGAGTTACGCAGCAGTCCCCGTATCGGGGCGGCAGCCTGTCGTAGGTCTGTCTACCAGGGAGCGTTGGCAAAGATCAGCTGTGCACGATGGTCCCTCGTAGCTCGGGAAGAGGGTGCCTTACCAAGTCCTCTCTGGGTCAGTCCTTGGAGGCACAGCAGCTTTCAGATTGTGAACGAGAGAAACAGCAATTCTTCTCGTCCAGCAGGGTTTCAAGGTCAAGCATCAGTTAATCCAGTTACTCGTTGTAGTGGACTTCAGCTTCTGAACACGATTCCTAGCAGTGAGAGGTCCCCAGATATACTGTTGATCTCCCATTCATTCCGCTGGGTCACACTCAAGCATCCAATCACGACTACGGGCATTCATGCAGGCAGGCAGCCAATCAGGCGCACGAGGTATTGAGGCCATTCACTTCTCTCCAGACACTCACAACAAGTTATGTGTATTGGGACAAGTACCGAGCCATTCAACACTCCAAGCTGCATTCATACCGGTTTCTGGCAGGGTTGTCTCAGTCATTGTGTCAACCACCAGATACTAGACACCCACAACACAGAATGTGTAACGCTCACCTGATTCCCGTAGAGGCGCCGGTTTTGACTGGGCGTATACCGTATCTTCAAAGGTGATGTGTAACACATGGCTGGCTCTTTGGCCTGGACCTCTGTGCACTGTATGTCTGACTCAAAGGGTAAGATGTCTGCAGATAGAAAATAGGGGATTAAGGAACTGGGTTATTGAATGTCTCTCTCTTCTTCCCTTTCTCTTCTCCTGTAGAACCCCAAAGGTTAACGCTCTCACCTTAGGTAAGTGAACGCTGTGCTCTCCATCTGCCTCGGGGCAGGGTGCTGTAACCAGTTTCTTCACTGGATAAGGGGAGCAGGCCTCTTGACTTCAGAGGACTGCTGTCCGTCGTTTACTGCACGAACGGTAAGTTTCGAGTAATTCTAATGTCTTTAAAGTCTTTAGTAATGATGTCTCTTGTTTTGCAGGGTTCCGGCGATGGCGGATGACGGGCTGAAGTGAGTTGAAGATGGAGCCCGTGTGATGAATAGAAGCGCCTGGAAGCACGTAAGTAAGCGCTTGTTGCCTGCTTCACGATGCGCTCTAACTGTCTTTTTATTTTGCAGGTACAAGTTCGGAGCGGCTGTAGGGTGACGGAATACCCACTGGGTTAGATGTGGAAAGGAGTAATGGCACGTGAGTATTAAAGTTCCCCAATGTCTTTAAACGCCCCTTGTTTTGTCTTTCAGATGCGGGATGCAGCGCCGAAGGCCTCTGGAGCGTGCGAAGAGTTGGTAAGCTTTTGTCTTTCAGATGCCGGAATGCAGTGTGAAGACCTCCGGAGCGCACGAGGAGTAGGTAAGCCTTTGTCTTTCAGATGCCGGAATGCAGCGCGAGGCGTTGGTGACAGCCGATGGACCAGGTAAGTGAAGAGCTGTCACTGAAGACCGTAATGCTAACCTGTTCTTTCTTGTCTTTATAGGTGTTGCTGAAGACTGGATTCAGGATGGTAAGCCTTTTTCCTTAGGCCCAGGATCAGATGCAGAAGACACGATGAGCGTTCTGCTGCAGAGGATGCAGAATAACGCAAAGCAAGATTCATCCATCGGGTGTGGTTTAAATAGCCTCCTGTAGTGCTTAGGTGTCTCCTTCCACAGCCACGCCTAGGTAAGAAAAGAGTTCCTGCTTTCCAGAAGAGTTCCAGTGTTCTGAATCTAGGGAGTGGCTCCTGCCCCACCCAACAGGAAAAGTAGTTCCAAACAGAAGAGGATCAGAGGCTCAACTGGCAGGCAAGTAAGCAGCATGGTCTGCTGCAGGTAAGTCCACCCAAGCATTATGAGCCCGGCGCTTCCAGCGCTGGGACTGGGCATATTTATGAGCCTGGTGCCACTGGCGCCAGGACTGGGTCCAAAAGGTCCCAAATGGGACTGGTTGGCACTCGGAACCTGGGTTATGGATCTGCTTCCAAGGGAGTTGAAAAAACCCTGACCTTTTGGAAGCAGAGATCATGACAGTACCCCCCCTCAAGGCCCCTCCCAAACCGGGCTTCTCCGGGGGTTTTGGCTTGTCAGGAAATGTTCGGTGAAATCTTTTGATTAGGCGAGGAGCGTGGACATATTCAGCAGGTTCCCAGGATCTCTCTTGGGGGCCGTAGCCTTTCCAGTCAATTAGGTAAAATAGTTTAGATTTGGAGATCTTGGTGTCCAGAATGCTTTTGACTTCAAACTCGAGTTCTCCATCAACTAGGATAGGTTTTGGAGATTTAGTTAGTCGGGTTTGAGGTTGCACGGGTTTTAATAGAGAGACGTGGAAGACCGGATGTATCTTCATGTGCAGGGGCAAGTCCAACTTGACCGCTACTGGGTTTACTATGGTAGTGATGGAATAGGGACCAAGGTATCCCAGGATCTCTCTTGGGGGCCGTAGCCTTTCCAGTCAATTAGGTAAAATAGTTTAGATTTGGAGATCTTGGAGTCCAGAATGCTTTTGACTTCAAACTCGAGTTCTCCATCAACTAGGATAGGTTTTGGAGATTTAGTTAGTCGGGTTTGAGGTTGCACGGGTTTTAATAGAGAGACGTGGAAGACCGGATGTATCTTCATGTGCGGGGGCAAGTCCAACTTGACCGCTACTGGGTTTACTATGGTAGTGATGGAATAGGGACCAAGGTATCTTGGGTTGAATGTGCGTGGCCCTTTTAGAGGTAGATATTTGGTGGATAACCAGACTTGATCCCCTACTTGATATTGAGGGGCTTCCTTCCGATGTTGATCTGCTCCTTTCTTGTATTGTTCTTTAGCCCTTTGAAGGTGAGAAACAGCTTCCTTAAAGGCTTGGGTGATTATAGAATGCAGGTAGTCTACTGCTGGTGTTTCAAGATCTTGGAGGGGATCCAACTCCGAGGTTCGAGGGTGACTGCCGTACAAAAGAAAAAACGGGGTTTTCCCAGTTCCCGAATGGACAGAGTTATTGTAGGCATATTCGGCTATCCAAAGGATGTCTTTCCAAGTTTTTTCAGTTTGTTGCAGCATGCAGCGTAAATACTGTTCCAGAGTTTGATTGGTCCTCTCGGTTTGTCCGTCGGTCTGAGGGTGGTGACTGGTCGATAGTCACACATCAATTTGAGCCGACCGACAGCAACTTCGCCAAAAATGAGAAATAAATTGACTACCTCGATCCGAAATTAGAACCGAAGGAAAACCGTGCAGTCGGACGATGTTTTCGAGAAATTCTCGGGCCAGAGTTGCTGCTGTTGGCAAGCCTTTGAGCGGAATGAAATGCGCCATCTTGGAGAATATGTCCACGATTACTAGAATCGTATTGTATCCGGAGCATGGAGGTAGATCGGTGATGAAGTCCATAGAAAGCGTATGCCAAGGGCGAGGTGGGATGTCAATAGGGCGTAAGAGGCCTGCTGGTCTTTCCTTTTGACTCTTGTTTTGGGCGCATACTCCACAGGACATTATAAAGTCTCTGATATCTTTTTTCCAAGACGGCCACCAAAAGTAGCGCTTGATCTTTTCTGAGGTCTTGGCCATACCGGGATGTCCTTCCATTAAAGGCCCCGGAGCGTGCGAAGAGTTGGTAAGCTTTTGTCTTTCAGATGCCGGAATGCAGTGTGAAGACCTCCGGAGCGCACGAAGAGTAGGTAATCCTTTGTCTTTCAGATGCCGGAATGCAGCGCGAGGCGTTGGTGACAGCCGATGGACCAGGTAAGTGAAGAGCTGTCACTGAAGACCGTAATGCTAACCTGTTCTTTCTTGTCTTTATAGGTGTTGCTGAAGACTGGATTCAGGATGGTAAGCCTTTTTCCTTAGGCCCAGGATCAGATGCAGAAGACACGATGAGCGTTCTGCTGCAGAGGATGCAGAATAACGCAAAGCAAGATTCATCCATCGGGTGTGGTTTAAATAGCCTCCTGTAGTGCTTAGGTGTCTCCTTCCACAGCCACGCCTAGGTAAGAAAAGAGTTCCAGCTTTCCAGAAGAGTTCCAGTGTTCTGAATCTAGGGAGTGGCTCCTGCCCCACCCAACAGGAAAAGTAGTGCCAAACAGAAGAGGATCAGAGGCTCAACTGACAGGCAAGTAAGCAGCATGGTCTGCTGCAGGTAAGTCCACCCAAGCATTATGAGCCCGGCGCTTCCAGCGCTGGGACTGGGCATATTTATGAGCCTGGTGCCACTGGCGCCAGGACTGGGTCCAAAAGGTCCCAATTGGGACTGGTTGGCACTCGGAACCTGGGTTATGGATCTGCTTCCAAGGGAGTTGGGAAAACCCTGACCTTTTGGAAGCAGAGATCATGACAGAATGCATATTCGTCACACACTCTATTCACCCAGGTCCCACCCACAGGAGGTACCCACAACATACATCACCGGGAAGGCTCCAGCTAGTCTGACTGGGCCTTCACAACAACACCATATATGGCACTTCCACCCAACAGCCAGTCAGGGGGAAGGGACAGAGTCAGGGCTTCCCAGGACTTTGGGAAAACAAGGTAATGGGTAATAGGAAGCAAGAGGCCACCGGGGCCATCTTGTTTTCCATCAGGAATCAACTGATCCCAATGGCAGGGCCGGGGTATCCCAAATTGGAGGATACTCCTTGCACCTGTCAAATTCAGCATGGAGCTGCCACCAACCCATACCCTGCTCTGTGGGCCACCCACGGGTGCCCAAAAACATACACTAGGGGCACAGGGTTGTACCCCCACCCATGGGTGCCATAAGAGTATCCCACGGGTCCGTTCACCAAACCAAAAGAAAGAGAGCTGCACCGCCAGGAGTCCCACATGAACTCCTGCGCGGAAAACACGACAGAACACATGATAAAAAGCAGTAAAGGACAAGGATACAGAGGCCCTGTCCCTCCGATGCATTTCCAGCATCACACTGAGGACGCTGTCCGTATTGTTCTCTGTCAAGTTGAATGTGTTCTAAGAACACTCGTGGTGTCCTGAAATGTTCGCAAATAAACAAAATGGGGGTGTTCTGAAGACGTTTCTAAGAACACTCGCGGTGTCCTGGAATGTTTGTAGGGGGTGTCCTGAAGGCGTAGTCCGTATTGTTCGCTGGCAAGTTGAATGTGTTCTAAGAACACTCGCGATGTCCTCAAATGTTTGCAAATAAACAAAATGGGGGTGTCCTGATGACGCTGTCCATATTGTTCTCTGTCAGGTTGAATGTGTTCTAAGAACTCTCGCGTTGTTCTGAAATGTTCGTAGGGGGCGTCCTGAAGATGCTGTTCGTAGAACTCTCGCGTTGTTCTGAAATGTTCGTAGAGGGTGTCCTGAAGATGCTGTTCGTATTGTTCGATGGCAAGTTGAATGTGTTCTTAGAACACTCGCGGTGTCCTGAAATGGCAAATAAACGAAATGGGGTTGTTCTGAGGACACTGTCCGTATCGTTCGTTGTCAAGTAAAGTGTTCTAAGAACTATCACGTTGTTCTGAAATGTTCGTAGGGGGTGTCCTGAAAACGCTGTCCGTATTGTTCGGTGTCAAGTTGAAAGTGTACTAAGAACACTCATAATGTCCGCGGACATTAAAAGTTTCCATAGACCATAGTTGAAATGTTTGACTCTATGGATGTGATATGCTGCGGTGGTTGTGGCCAGGGTATAGTGTCTTGGCCATGCACCCAAGACTCTATGCCCTGGCCACAACCACTGCAGCATATCACATTCATATTTGCTTATAACTTTGGGTGAAAAACAAATGTATAAGGAACAAAGGTATTAGATACTATGGATGTGATATGCTGCGATGAATCTCCTTATTATTGTATACTTACTGTTTGGTCTAGTAACCGTAGTACATGTATTTCTTGTTAATTTCTGTGAAAAACAGAAAATAGCATGTTAGTATTAGTATTTTGTAATGACTTATTACATTGTATAATCAACATACTTTTTTTTTTTGGACCCTCATATTTAGTAGATTACAAATCATAGTACTGTGCAATTTGCTCAGTTTCTGTCTTTGTTGCTAAAATCATTGGGTCTGTGGGAGAAAAAAAAATCCATGTTGGATTAAAAAAAAACACTTTTTCTGTTATGCTACAGTTTATTTGTTTGTTTGTTTTCAGTGTTCACTTGTTGGTTCTGGCTAATGCTTTATACTTTGGCTTGTTGCATTTTCTTGGAGCAGTAACATATTATTTATTTGTTTGGATATTATAACATTTTGTAGCAGTTAGATACCAATTGGCGTATTCTAACTGTCTATTTTTTTGATATATTTTAGTGGTATTCATTTATCTATTTGGATATTGTTAAATTTTGGGACAGTTAGATACCAATTGGCGTATTCTAACTGTGCATTTTTTGGTCTAATTTAGTGGTATTCATTTATCTGATTAGTTGTTGTAGAATCTTTGAGCAGTTAGATAGCTTTTGGAGTATTCTAACAGTTTATATTTTTTTTAACACAAGTTTACTTAGGGTTTAAATACAGTTAGTTATCAAATTTTGGTTTTAAGAACATCAAATAAGCGTTTGTAAGATTTGCTGGTAATCTCTGCTTTAGAGTAATGGTACTATCATTACATTCAAACCGTCCACATTTCTTTTTTATATATGCAGTGTAGTGCCCTGAATTGGTTGTGGCTCCTACGTGGTAGATTATACCTATTGTTGTGAAGGTTTTCTTACCAAGTGATATTTGACCATGTGTGAATCCAGTCAGCTTGCAGTTTTTTTTGGTACCATCTGCATTGTAACGTAGAAGCATTAGTATTATGTATTTACTATGTGTTTGTATTAGTAATGTGGAGCGATTATCTGAATTGCAGGTAGAGCATAATCTACCATGGTTTGCATTTTGTACAAGTCGCTGAAATTATTTGGATTCACAATTTGGTATTGATATATATATATGAAGCGTTCATTGGGGATTTCTTCTTGTGTCACATTGTTGCAGAGAGTGCATGTATGTTTCCACATGTATGAAATCTGAAAGATTTCATTTATAGGTATGTTTTTGTTTTCCAGTACTTGTAGTAAGTACATTAGAAATTCTTGTGGATCTTCCTGTGAGTTTATAGTGAATTCCACCATTCCAGCACAGTAGTCCAATTGTTGTCTTATTCCGTAAACACTATACGTGTTGTCAGGATTGTTTGCTGCATTTCTGTGAAGTACTAACATTTGCAAACACAATGGGTCTGTACTGTGTAAGTAAATGTTGTCAACAATTGGTGGTAATTGAAATAGAATATTCATTGCTACATTTGCGTGGCAACTTACACCAACTATATTTGAGAATTTAAATGGTCCAGGTAGTGCTGTATCTAACTGCTTTTTTGGAGTTTGTCTTCCTTCTTTAAAGAAGTACCTGGTTTACTTTCCCTAATTGATTCTTTTTTGCTTGTGGTACTTGATGAAGTATTAGTTTCTTTTACTCTCTTTGGAGGATTTGCAGTGACATCCTGTTGCATTTCTGTTTGATTTATTTTTCTTTTATAACGTTTTACTTTTTGTGGAACAGAACGTGTGCAATTTCCGTGAGGAGAGGACACTTTCTTGCTGCTGCTGCTGCATTTTGTCAACATGCGCTGGGAGTTCTAAGAACTCGCGCATTTCGCATTTTCAACTCGCCTGCTCGCTCGCTTCCAGGAGGAGGCGGAGCGCTGTGCCGTCACGTGACTGCTCACCTGACCTATCCAGGCACACAAAACAGAGCTCAGCACACCCTTCCAACTACAGAGAATGATCTGCCTCAGATGTATCCTGCCACTCTGGAGAAATCTCTCAGCCCACGACAAATCCATATAAACTCTGGAAGCAGTTTCACCGATATAGACCTAAGTGTCAGTGACTGCGGGGAGCACAGGCCTGGATCTTCGCAGGAAACCTACCCTCAAAGTGCTGGCATGGACAGGGCCTATGAAACCCTTAGTAATTCAAGCCTCGCTTCCAAATTAATCCAGGACATCTCAAACCTCACGGGCAAAATAGTGAGAGAAAAAAGGAGAAGTTTATCCTTCATCAAGGATAAACTAGCTGCGATTGACGATGAAGTGGATCCAGCAGATCAGTTTCCTTCGAATTCCTCACAAATAGGGGGTAATTTACATCAAACCCCAGGAATTAGACAGATGGATTACAGAAGCCAAGCCCCCCAAGGGGAGGCGAAAAAGGCCCACAAGCTGGGCATAGATGACATTGCCCTTGAAAAAATAAGTGATCTGTGCTTGAAGGGGAGGCAGGATGACCTAGCTCATATTCAAAATGTGGTGATGGCATCACTAAACATTACGCTTGCTCCTTTTTTGAAACTTTACGAGACTCTGAACGAAACCTTGCAGTTATTACACCTGTCAACAGTAAAAACTGAGATTACAAAAAGAGTCGGTCCTCTCACATCAATGGCAAAATCGCCTATGTGATTTGGCGCGTCAGGAGTCCAATGATAAGCAACTACTGATGAAAGCCATACTGGATGATCATAAATGGATAAGAAAATTAAATCAGCAATCCACCTTAAGATCAGACCCAAAGCGAAGCCCTATAAGGGACCGGGACCCGGTAGATCCTAGGAGGAAAGACCTGGAAGACCGTAGAAGGACAGACCCGGAAATGGCCAAGACAAAGGAAAAAGTTTGTGGTCCCTTAGTATTAGGGAAGGGCATAAAGATGTCTAAACCTACTAATCTGGACTGCATCTTGATAGTAGAGGATGAGGAGGTAAAATCAAGCTTTGCGATCTTCAAAGAACCCCCACAGCAATCGGGAAAAAAGAACACTAGCGCAAAAGACCCTCCCCACAAAGACCAGAAAGAAACAGGTCAAAAGAAAGCAAAAAAACAGGCATGCAAGTGTAAGGCTAATGGATCAAGAGCCTTCTTAAGAAACATCAACTTGCCTATTGAGGAGCCGGAAGAGCCGTTACCTAAGAAGCCCAGGAGAGAAATTAACTTGTTAAGTGTATTGAAGGAAAAAGTTGTGCAGAAGATACATCAAGATGGGGATTCAGTCCTGCAAAAGAAAAAAGACCGGGACACAAGTGGCTGTCTGAGTGATCTCATTGAAATAATAGAGGAAACCAGAAAGGAGGCGATGTGGGACGACATCAGCTTATCAGAATGGCAGGAAATTGATAAGCAGTTAGATGATGTCCCAACAGGAAAAGAACTAAGAACAGAGGAAGATCAGCGAGTGAATAAGCTCACTGGGAAAATAAGGAAAAACGAAGTCGGTAAACAAAGACAGGACCGTTCTCATTATCTCAAAGACGAACATCGGAATGCTATAATGAATACACGGGACAGGCATCAAGCAAGCAGATCCCATCGATGGTCAGAACACCGAGACCGCGTCCCAAAAGATGAGAAGGAAAACGCTAAAAGGAGGCCACGGGACAAGTACCGAGAAAATCGATCCCATCGGTGGTCTAAATCGCCGTGTGAATCCCGTGACAAAAGGGCAAAAGATCTCAAAGGAAAAAAGATTGACACTAAAACTCAAGAACTACGATCAATCTCACGGGACACGAAAAGGAGCCCGAATAATGCAACAAAAAGCAGGGACTTATTAAAACAACTAGAAGCCAGACGAATGGCTAGACGTCAAACAAGCACAGGGAATCTGCGGAGAAAAACTCCAAGATACAGGAGTCCTGAATAGTCAACGACAAAAGATCAGCAAGGGGTGAGATGGGATACCCCGGGTGAGTATGGACATTTCCACACACTAAAACTGGAACGGACCTGGAGAGATAGACGAAGGATAGTGCTGAATAGGAACAGGGTGATGTCAATACTTAAAGATCTACCAGCAAGTCGGAAAATCCACACTGATGATGTGGCAATTGTGGAATTCATTGATGAAGAAAAGCTGGACGTGGTCCTACTACACTTGACAACAAGAACATTAAAAGCTTACTGGATGTAAAGAATAACCTGGAGTCTTGGGGATATGGACTTACAGACCCAGACAATAAAAGTACCCGGAGAGAGGCAAATGCCCCCAGACCTGCCGATCATAGGGTGGAAAAAATAATAAAAACCCTAGAAAGGAAACCCATTAACATGCGGCAAGAAGAGAGGTCGAACCAAAAGTCAAGTACCAGGCAAGATCACCTGGATACAAGGGACCGTAGCTCAGAACCAGTGAGCAAACTAAACAGCTCCCGGAGGCCAACAGATAACCAACTAACAAATCTGAGATTTACGGTTGATAACTCAAGTAAGAAGACAAAACAGGCAGGAGTCAGTAATCAGACACTGACAAAAGTGGAGAGACGAGGACATACGCCCAGTATCAACCCAGAAAAATAGACAATAGACCGCCCATATCGGTGTAGGAACCAAATCCCTCTTGACCTCATGGAACACACAGGGATTCGGCCATCTATATTCGGGAGGAAGTAACTTCCTTGAGAATTATGAACTAATTTGCATACAAGAGAGCTGGATTAGAACAACTCCCGTGTGTGAAGGTTATTTGGTCGATATAAATCCGGCACAGAAAGGACCTTTGGGAAGACCCCGGGCGGGGCTTATAACCTTAGTGAAGGATGACTGTCAACTCCAAGTCTTAGAATATCTGACGGCAAATCCGCTTCTCCAAATACTTAAAATAGTGAAAAACAGAGGACGTTATGAAAAGAGACTCCTGTTAATAAATACATACTGGAATGTCTCAGAACTAGCTACGGAAAAATATCTATCGGAGTTGACGGTGGCTCTTGACGCCTCAATGCTAGAAGACAAGGACCAACTGATTATCATATGCGGGGACCTGAATATCAAATTGCTGGATAAAAATGGCTTGTTGCAAAGAAGACACAATCTCCCGAACAATGAAAAACGCTGGCTGGCAGAAATGGACATTTGAGAGTTGTCAATGTTGGATGGCCAAACAGCAGTTGATATTCCGGGAGCGGACACCTGGTTTGCGAACTCAACGAAAGCCTGCTTGGATTATTGCTTTGTCGCAAGAAATGCATTGCCTTGGATAAACTCCTTTAAAGTTGTCCCACAGACTCGTAGCGACCATGCGCTCCTTGAAGTTGAAATACTCTGGAAAACGGAAGAGCCGGAACATCAAAACATCCCCGAAATGGAACTATCATGGGGACGTAACAGGCTGAAAATCAAAGCAAGGGCAATTCCTCAACTAGCAGTGCGGGTTACTCATAACTTTGAAGTTAACCATGAAACAGCAGAATATGGCTGCCTACTAAAGGAGTTTGAGATTAAAAAGGGATTAAACAAAAAAAAGGATTTTACGAGGAATCACGCATACAGCAAAATCCTGGTGGAAAAAAGAAGGGAACATCGTGCAGATTTGAGACATCTCCAGAAAAGCAGCCACACTAACAAAGAGGAACGTATAAGACACTGTAAACAGTCTTATAAAAATTGGCTAAAATCCACTAGGATTTGGCGAGCACAAGCAGATGCCGAGAAAATGATGGCAGCAATAACTACATCTAACTCTAGGTCCCTGTGGGAGATAATCAATAAAGGGGATGATTTTCAGTCAGCCCTGACATCCAGTAACGTCTCAAAAAAGGACTGGGTAAAGTTTTACAGTGATCTCTTTCAGGAGAAAGGCCCAATAAAGACCGAGAAAAGTTCGGGGAACGAATGGCGTATTGATATCGACAGGGATGACATCCTAACAAGAATTAAAAAATGTGGCTCATCACTAGCTGCCGGTCCAGACGGCATCTAGAATTCGATGCTGAAGGAAAACAAGGAAGAGTGGGCGGATTTTATCCTGGTACTATTCCAGCAGATATTAAAAACAAGATCAATCCCACACTCTTGGAAAGAGGCCCTAATTGCACCCATAAATAAAAAAGGAGACCGTAACAATCCAAGGAATTACAGGCCCATCGCCCTCCTAGATTCCATAGGAAAACTGTTTTGTTCCATCCTGCTAAGAGATCTTAAAAAGTGGGCAATTAGGGAAGGGATCCTAGACAAAAGACAAACAGCTTTCATGAGTGGCGTCGGAACATCATTGAATTTATTCATCTTGAATATGCTAAAGATGCGGGCACTAAAAAAAAAAGGAATATTTACCTGGGCTTCATTGATCTCAAACAGGCCTGTGATGGGATCTGTAGAGAACTGCTTTGGTCCAAACTCAGGAAATGGAATTGCCCGCAAGATCTGCTAGAGGCCATTCAGGAACTGTACACCAACACCACAGTTCAGATAGTGGTCTCAAAAGGAGGAGATCTGACAGAGAAAATCTTAACCACCAAGGGCATAAAGCAAGGGTGCGCCCCGGCATCTTTCCTGTTTGTTTTGTACCTAGCAGACATGAAAGAATCACAGGAACACATCCGTGCATTCCCCCCAGTATTTCAGGAGGAAGCCCTCTCATGGATTGTTTGTGCGGACGACATGGTATTTATGGACCAAACTCCCATAGGTCTGCAAAGACGCATGGTGGAATTCAAGTCTTATTTAAGCAAAAACCATCTGTCGGTCAACGTAAAAAAATCCATGGTCCTAATAATGCAGTCGGCACGAGGTCCTAAAATCGGGAAAAATAAAAAGGGTTTTACGTGGTTATTGGACAATCAACCTCTGGAAATAGTTGACTCAACAGTTTACCTGGGAGTCAGAATAAACAAAAACATCAATGAGCAGGGCCAACTACATTTTATCAAAGAAAAGCTGATGAAACTCTCTAATCAAGCTCGAGCCATGCACCGACGCTACGGAACCTTTTCAATGATGCCACTAATCTTATTCTACAAGCAAAAAGTAGTGGCAAGCATAACATACAGAGCTGAATCATTGTTAAATCTTCACTGGAAAATGCGGGCGGTTCTAGAGGCTTTTTTCTGGAGAAGGGTACTTAGGCTCCCGAACTGTCTCCCTGCATCGATAATAAGACAAGAGTTGAGATTACAATCAATGGAGTCAACAGTGCTGTGGAAGACCCTCTCGCTATTTCGAAAATGTATCCTTGATAAAACTCCCATTTCATTAGAATTACTGGCGAATAAAGAGGTAATCAATGCAGATCCGCATTTTAATGCTTGGAAACAGAACTGCTTTGAAGCTCTGGAACATCATCATATCAAATTGGATACGCTAAAAGATAATCCTGAGAAAGCAAAGAAAAAAATACGAGAAAATGACGGGATAGCCACTGACAATCTAAAGAGGGAGAACACAAAGTGTTATTATATCATCTGGGAGCGCAAGGCACTGAATGATCCTCCACCTTATCTCCGAAGATTCCCCTCTTCAAAATATAGGGATCTCTTGATGAGAGTCAGATTTAACATCCTGCCAACAAGAGAAGTGCAATATTTAAGGAAACAAATTCTAATGGAAGATGCTAGTTGCCGTTTCTGCAATGCTCCGGACATATTGGAATCAGTAAAACATTGGACGCTTTCCTGTCCGGCCTTAATCGCCCGAAGGAACTTATACCTAGGAGATTGGGTGGATAACATAAATACATTGACAGATGAGGAATATTGGGAACGAGTTCTGACGGTCCAAAAACTTGGTCTGACCCTGGAAGCACTACGATTCATAGAATCGATCTTAAAAGGTCTCGAGGGTAATGATGAAGTTGAAGAGGAGGTTGAACCTTCGTAAGGATGGTGGGGCCTGGAAAAGGACATTGAAAATTTCTTGTGACTATTTCTTGTGTCTTTGTTAAAGGTTTAAAATTTATTTAACCAATAAAACAAAAAAAACACAAAAAAAAAGAAAAAGAATATGTGTTTAGGTGGGGGGTGTATAGTGAGCGAAGTCTATTGTATTCTAAAATGCAAGGAATATCAGCGTTTATTTTACCTGCATCAAAGTTGATTAGAAATAGACCGTCAAGTGTGGGTAAGCGTGATAGTGCTACGTAGCTCATGCCTTCTTTAAAGACTGTGTTACCAATATCTATCATTGCTTTGTCTAGGGTAAGACCTTGTGATTTATGAATCGTGACTGCGTATGCAAGAGTTAGAGAAAATTGTTCTCTGTGTACATACATATCTTTGAAGAGAAATAATCTAGCTGTTGAGCGTCCTATCCTTTTTACTTCTGAAAGTTTGTCAAAGAGTATATTGACAAACTGAATTTTGTTGTTGCGTGGGTATGTTTGAAACCCAACAACTGTAACTAGTGCTCCATTAACTAGTCCTTGGTCCACGTCAAGGTTACGTTTAAGCATTACTCTGCAATTTAAGGATAATTTTAATATCTTTTCTAAGCCTGCTGTGTTTGAGATTGATTTTTCTAAACTATTTAGTCTTGTTGTGGCTTGGTCACACATGGGTAGTGTCATACTATGTACATCTAGTTTGTCTGTGGCGCTAATTTCCATGATTGGTTGCATTTCTTTACTTAGCGTGATTTCATTGAATTTGAAACAGCTTGCAAGAGTTGGCATTAAGGCCATAAAATTGACATTTTTGTGGGCTAATTGTTCCATAACATCTGTAGCACATGCATTATCGCCATGAAGTGCATTAATGTGCCGGGTTTTCAATATTGCTTCTGCTTCTTTAGAAAGTATACCAACTCTGATACTTTTTAAAATGTTGGCATAAGTGAGATCTGCAGATTGCCGCATGTTTTCTGTTAATTCTCTGTATTGGAAATGTTGCCAAAGGTTTACATTTCCAATGCTGCCAACAGTTTTACGGCAGAGTTTGTGTCCTAATGTTTTAAAAATAGGCTCACCTTTTACTGGTGTTAATTGAAGCAGATCTGCAAAAACAATAATGTGTTTTCCTGCAAAGAGCTCTTCATAGACTGTTTTGAGTACTTCTTGTAATCTGAGGGGAATCAAAGCTAACATTAGGTTGGAGACCATGCTCCCTTCATCTATTAGTAGCATTCTCATTTGTTTCAATACTCTGCGTAGTTCCATTGCAGCTTCTGCAGAAAGTTTGTAATGGTCTAATTTGTTCTGGTGTTCTACTGGTAATAGTAGTAATCGGTGTAATGTAACACCACCTATGTTGTAGGCAGCTAAACCTGTGGGGGCAGTGACAACAGCTGACAGTTTGTTGTTTGTCAATTTTTGAAAGAACTTACTCATGATTTTGATTAGGAATGTTTTGCCAGAACCAGCTTGACCACTGACGTACAGTAGTATAGGTTTATAATTATGGCAGGAACATTCTTTATTTTCACGTTTTACACCATGTGCAATTTGTTTTGTTACTTCTTGAAAAATGCTACGTTGCTCATTGTTTAGTTTTGATTGTAGTATAGTTAAGTCTTCCTTATCTTCATACTGACACATGGTGTTTTCTACTTCTATCATAGCTACTTCTGCCTCATTTATTATTAGTGGTTCTCCCAGTGGTTCTTGGCTTCCTATTACAGAAGGTTGACAACTGTCAGGAGTATCCTTATCTAGTTGGGCTTTGAGTTCTTTTTCGTGTTGCTGTTCATTGTGCAACATTGTTTTATACTGTGTAAAGTTTACATCAGTTATAGTGCTTTCATTTGCTTTGAAAGCATCCTCATATGAGTCATAGTTATCTAGTATTTGTTCTTCTTTTCTCCATGGTTTGAAGAGTTGTAGCAGGGACATGTGATATACTTCTTTATGTTGAGGAGTTTTTAATGACAATTTGATATGATTAATTACATTTGGTTTAGTGAGTTTAACTAAGCTGCCTTCACAGTTTTTCACTCTATATTTACCATTTTTTTCATCAGGTTTCATATTATTTTTGTATGTGTAGTTTTGGGCTATGTGGTATAGACACATGTTTTCCAAAGTATTACTTCTGTTTGGGTATATGTGTCCAATAAATTGTTTTAAAAATGTCTTGGCTGTTGGGATCACGTTTGGCTATTGTTTCTATATCTTCATATGATTTTAGAACTCTTTTTCTAGATTTAGCTGGACCAAGACTTAGCCATACTATATTTTCAGATTTACCATACAATGCAGTACCAGTTAAACGATCAGCTGCTTCATATGATCCACATTCTCTATGGGTGAGCATTTTTATGCCCAAGCTGTATAATTTCTGAGACACTGTTTTATCTGATGACAGGTCATTCCAGAGGTCTTCGAGCTCTGTCTTTTCTGCTTTAGTTAAGTATGCTGTGACATATCGTGCAACTGCAGTAGAATTGTCTGCAATGTACTGCACATCTATGTTTGTATTCCATAAGTGGGCAATGATTGCATTATAATCATTGATATATTTTTCTTCTTCTTTTCTTGTTATGTAATATGTATTTTTAGGTGACTTACCTTTAACACTATGTCTAAATGAAGACATGAGGTTGTTCACTTGACCTGTATTTGTAACTGGTCTAGGGAAACCAAATCAGCATTTGGTGTAGTATTTCCCTTTGTTTTTGTATTTGCGATGACAATATTTTCCACATTTGTGTCTTTGAAATTGTAAAGTTTGTGCATGAAGATCACTATTTGTGGCTTCTGATGGAATTTCACAAGTGACATATTTTTCAATAAACTGTAAAACAGTGGCATCACTGTCTTGACCAAATTTAGGAGCATCTTTAATCCATAAAAGCATGTGGATATGTGGTGCTCCTCTGGCTTGGTATTCTTTTCTCCAAAAGAAGTGTTGCACTTCTCCAAGGGGAGGAACAGTTTTATTACAAATAAAGTGTAGCATAGCAATGAAGCGATGGTGAAAATATCTTGAAACATTAACAGGATCCAAAGAACAAAGTTCTCCAGGTGTTAGTATATCTATGTTTGTTTTGTTTTTATTTGATATGCGTAGGAAAGCATGTAAATCTTCCCATGCATATTCTGCACAACTTAATGTAACAAACCAAGTGGGTGGGCCAAGGTTTCTGATCATACAACGTACATCTCCATGACGTCGAAACCAGTACTCTTTAGTACCACACATATTTGCTAATAGATTTGTAATATTTGATTGTAAAACCTCATCCTTTTGTTGCACTTTTTCTAATAATTGTGTAGCTGACATATTTTGAAAGTATGATCCTGATTTTAATATGTGTGCAACTCCATAACATAAAGTTGTTAGTTCACTTTCAAAGAGTAGGTGGAATATGTATTCCACATTTTGTCTAAATCTGGGATCTTCAGAATACATCCGTAATGAGTGGTATTCTGAAGCTGATATTTGAATAGGTCTATCATCATACCTTCCCCCTTTGCCAGTAGGAAAGAGTAGAGGAAAAGCATGTGCTTCTATACTTGTTTCCCATATGCTGATTGGCGATCCTTTTGTTTGACGCATTTGGTACGTTTCCAGTACATCTTCTATGGTGTCATTAGAGTGCAAAGGATGAATTGTATAATGGTCTAAAGTATTTGATATTGTAGCAGGATCTAGTAGCTCAAATTGACCATCTTCTTGTGTTTCTTCAATTATTTCAGTTGAATCTTTCGAATTTTTTTCAATATTAATTTCCTTGAAATATTCATTATTCTCTTTAAGATATTGGAAGGCTTGTCTAACTTTATGTAAATCTACCATCTGTTGCCATTTTTTTTGTCTTTTGTAGGTACTCCATTTACTAAGATAATTAAAGATTGCTGCATTGGACGTTGCACTCCTAGAGTATGCACATTTTCTTTTAGATCTAATGGTAAATAAACTACTTTTCCACAAATGCCTTTTACCAATTCAGAGGGAGGTAATTTTGCTGTTTTTGGTTGAAGGCGTAGTATTGCTTGAAATGGGTGTACTGTTTGAATTATGATGCTCTCGTATAAATTAAGTTGTTGTAGGTGTTTTGGTACTGGACATAATATCAAATTATTCGTGATAGCACATGAAGGAGTTTGGTTGTTGTCAAGTTTTGTAGTGCAGTAACTGCAAAGTATTAAGGGCTCAGTTATTTCGTATTTGTTTTCTGCTACAAGGTAGAGAGCTAATTCAAACCATTTACAGGCCGATTCATGGAATAATTAGCGCGGCGCAAGTGGCCAAAAACGTGCGATTCGCAGTGGAATAGCGAAAATCGCAGTGCATGTGCGAAAATCGCACGAAAATCAGCGCACATCGATTCATGGAAGGCCTGCGTGAGAAAACCATTGGATGTGCGCTAAAAAAGTGCACGGCGCACTTTGGCGCACAGACCATCTAACGGCGTGCGCCAGGTCACAGCGAAAAATCGCACAGGCCACAGCGAAAATCGCACATAGCGCGGCGCACACAACAAAAGTAGGCGGAACACGGGGCGTAACACTCGGAATGGGGAACAACTTGCCAAAATGTGGGCGTCACGGGGGAAGTACAGGGTGCAAGTGCGCGGAACGCCCACACGCTCGCCTACAACACGTATTCATGGAATTGAATAGGGCAAAAAAGCACACGGTCAAACCAGCGCGCATTCACAAACACGACCGCCACAAGAAAGCAGGCGGTAGAGTCTCTGTGCCTGTAATAAATGTGCGCCAAAAGGTGCGCCAACAAATAGCACCTATATACAGCTATGATGAATGTCCTATACTGTGGCCCTCCAGGACAAATGACGTGCAAAGGGGTACCCACAAACACGGACACCCGCTGACTGAAAAATAACGTGTGCGTGTATTTCGGGGTGCGCGGGAAGTTTCACACGCGATTTGGCAGGGTACGTGGATTTCAGGGGTGCGCGGGAAGTTCCACACGCGATTTGGCCGGGTACGTGCATGGGAATTTCCACACACGATTTGGCTGGGTACGTGGATCTCAGGGGTGCGCGGGTAGTTTCACACGTGATTTGACAGGGTACATGGATTACAGGGGTGCGCGGGAAGTTCCACACGCGATTTGGCCGGGTACGTGCGCGGGAATTTCCACACGCGATTTGGCTGGGTACGTGGATCTCAGGGGTGCGCGGGAAGTTTCACACGCGATTTGGTAGGGTACGTGGATTTCAGGGGTGCGTGGGAAGTTCCACACGCGATTTGGCCGGGTACGTGCGCGGGAATTTCCACACGCGATTTGGCTGGGTACGTGTATTTCAGGGGTACGCGGGAAATTCTACACGCGATTTGGCTGGGTGCTCCCAGGTATTCCCTGTACACCCTCCACGGCCCCTGCAGGCAGCCGTCACCACAGGGGACTACCCTGCACACCTGCTCATGTCACCCAGCACCCCCACCCCCCAGCACTGTGGGGCACCCTCCACCAGGCCCCCACTCATGTCTCCCTCCACCCCCACCCCCCAGCAGTGCAGGGGCAGCCTCCAGTAGGCCCCCACTCATGTCCCCTATCACCCCCACCCCCCAGCAGTGCAGGGGCAGCCTCCACCAGGCCCCCACTCATGTCTCCCACCGCCCCCAACCCCCAGCCACCAGGGGCAGCCTCCACCAGGCCCCCACTCATGTCTCCCACCACCCCACCCCCCAGCCACCATGGGCACCCCCACCAGGCCCCCACTCATGTCTCCCACCACCCCCACCCCCAGCAGTGCAGGGGCAGCACCACCAGGCCCCCACTCATGTCCCCTATCACCCCCACCCCCCAGCAGTGCAGGGGCAGCCTCTACCAGGCCCACACTCATGTCTCCCACCACCCCCACCCCCTAGCAGTGCAGGGGCAGCACCACCAGGCCCCCACTCATGTCCCCTATCACCCCCACCCCCCCGCAGTGCAGGGGCAGCCTCCACCAGGCCCCCACTCATGTCTCCCACCACCCCCAGCCCCCAGCCACCAGGGGCAGCCTCCACCAGGCCCCCACTCATGTCTCCCACCACCCCCACCCCCTAGCAGTGCAGGGGCAGCACCACCCGGCCCCCAATCATGTCCCCTCACACCCACCCCCCAGCAGTGCAAGGGCAGCCTCCACCAGGCTCCCACTCATGTCTCCCACCACCCCCACCCCCTAGCAGTGCAGGGCCGCACCACCAGGCCCCCACTCATGTCCCCTATCACCCCCAACCCCAGCAGTGCAGGGGCAGCCTCCACCAGGCCCCCACTCATGTCTCCCACCACCCCAACCCCCCAGCAGTGCAGGGGCAGCACCACCAGGCCCCCACTCATGTCCCCTATCACCCCCACCCCCCAGCAGTGCAGGGGCAGCCTCCACCAGGCCCCCACTCATGTCTCCCACCACCCCCACCCCCTAGCAGTGCAGGGGCAGCACCACCAGGCCCACACATGTCCCCTATCACCCCCACCCCCCAGCAGTGCAGGGGCAGCCTCCACCAGGCCCCCACTCATGTCTCCCACCACCCCCACCCCTAGCAGTGCAGGGGCAGCACCACCAGCCCCCCACTCATGTCCCCTATCACCCCCACCCCCCAGCAGTGCAGGGGCAGCCTCCACCAGGCCCCCACTCATGTCTCCCACCACCCCCACCCCCTAGCAGTGCAGGGGCACCACCACCAGGCCCCCACTCATGTCCTCTATCACCCCCACCCCCCAGCCACCAGTGGCAGCTTCCACCAGGCCCCCACTCATGTCTCCCACCACCCCCACCCACCAGCCACCAGCGGCAGCCTTCACCAGGCCCCCACTCATGTCTCCCACCACCCCCACCCACCAGCAGTGCAGGGGCAGCCTCCACCAGGCCCCCACTCATGTTTCCCACCACCCCCACCCCCCAGCCACTGTGGGCAGCCTCCACCAGGCACCCACTCATATCCCCTATCACCCCCACCCCCCAGCAGTGCAGGGGCAGCCTCCACCAGGCCCCCACTCATGTCTCCCACCACCCCCACCCCCCAACCACCAGGGGCAGCTTCCACCAGGCCCCCACTCATGTCTCCCACCACCCCCACCCCCCAGCCACCAGGGGCAGCTTCCACCAGGCCCCCACTCATGTCTCCCACCACCCCCACCCCCCAGCAGTGCAGGGGCAGCCTCCACCAGGCCCCCACTCATGTCTCCCACCACCCCCACCCCCCAGCCACCATGGGCAGCCTCCACCAGGCCCCCACTCATGTCTCCCACCACCCCAACCCCCCAGCCACCAGGGGCAGCCTCCACCAGGCCCCCACTCATGTCTCCCACCACCCCCACCCCCTAGCAGTGCAGGGGCAGCACCACCAGGCCCCCACTCATGTCCCCCTGCACCCAGGTCCTCACAATCCCCAATCATGTGCGTTATGGTCAGCCTCCACAGCCAAAAGGCCCTACCAAGTAACCCATTCACCCACATGGAAATGGAAATTACATTTTACACCCCCAATGTTCATAAAGCAAATGAACCCATGTCCGTCACACACAATGGTTGCAATTGAAAGGGAAAACACCCAACATGACATGCATGAAACCAATGAGATGATACCACACAGTGAAGTATGAAAACAACATTGTATTAAAAAAATGTAATGCAAATGAAATGAAACAAACTACAATGGCAATAAAAAAAAGATAAGCTGCATGTCCGTCAAAAAAAATTAAAACTACAAATCCAAATTCAAAAAAATGTTGTCCAAAGTCACATTAAATATAAAATCAGTCCGAGAGAGAAAAATAAATGCAAAGACCATTGCTCCATGGTGAATAAATAAAAACAAAAAAAATAAAACAATCCAATGAAGAACTATGTACAAAACATCCAAGGGTCCATGAGCCCAACTGAACAAAGGAAACCTACAAAAAACCCTAACTAAAATGCAACTATATACAAAAAGTGGAGCAGTGTCCGTCGACTCCAAATCATAAGAAGAAACAAAGGAAACCTAAAACTAAAGACCTATATACAAAGGCGGCGGGCAAGTCCAGCGGCTCACTCCGTGGTGTTCCGGGCCAGGGCATCATCAAACTCCTCTTCGATGTCCCGGAGGCGGTCCTGTTCCATGGCCCCGAGGGTCCGCAGGGACGACGCCATCTGCTCCTCCAACCCCCTGCGGATTGCCTCGAGGCACTCGGTCCACCTCAGGGCCCTCCGCATGGAGTTCTCCGCCCTGACCATCGTGAGCAGTGCCTCTTCCGCCCGCCGCCACTCTGCACCTATCTGCTGCCCCAACCGCAGCCACACGGAAGACACTTCCCGTCCTGGGTCCTCCTGCTTTCCGGCCGATGCCTGCCCCTCCGATGTTGATGGCCCCGAGCCATGATGCCTCCCACGTTGACTCTGCTGCTGCCTCCGACGCAACCGCCTCTGCCAGCACGACGGCATCCAGACTGATGGAATCCACCGACGCCGTCGTGCACGTGCCCTGCCTGATGATGCCGGCACATCCTCCATCTGCTGGGGTACAGTTGCTGTGGTGTCCACCCCTGCTGGACCTCCGACTCCCGACTGTGGCAGGGATGGGATCCCCACCGAGTTGGCTGCATTGGTCGGGGCAGGTCCACAGGGGGCCCCGGTGGCATCTGGGCCGGAAGACGGCATGGAGAACGACTGGTGCATAGTCTCCACAGAGGAGGAGAGGGTCGCCAGATTGGCCGACACATGTAGGAAACCCCCGACCATGGCCGTTCCCAACTGGGCCACATCGGCACGGTGCTCTTCGTGATGACGTGCGTGCTCCTCCCGGGAAGCATGCACGTCATCACGAATTGCACCCGCGCGCATCGCGACCCCAATCAGGACCTTCTCCATACGGCCACGGGTCCCCTCGTCCACAGGTGGAGGGGAGTCAGGTTACATGGACATCCCCTCTACCTGCGGACGGGCCTGGGACGGGGCATCCCTGCTGGTGCATGGTGGTGCACTCAGAGGGTCAGGGACAGCGGCATGCACAGGCCCCTCCACGGTGACCTGTACTGCCTCCTGCCCCTGCCCCTGGACTGCACCGCTTGCACCAGCAGGGATGCCCCCACCAGGCCCCATGTGTGCCTCAGTGGCGGCCTCCTCCTCCTCTGTGGAAACCACCAACCTGGATGGCTCCTCACCATCTTCCGCCGTAGCAGGCCCCTGTGGGGGCTCACCCACCCCTTCTGCTGCAGCCGTGGGGGCATCCCCACTGCCTTGCTCCACAGCGCCGTCTCCGCCCTCTTCTTCACTAGCCGCTGCGTAGAGTGAGACATAGAACACATGCATCAGGGTACTGTACAATGGTCCCCTAGACAGGAAGCAATAGCAGATGAGTACCACTGTCAAAGTACACTTCCATCATGTCCCTCCACAACACATGGGTCAGTTCAGGCAAAACACACACAGTAACAGGCATGGTGCATGCCATGGATATTTCCATACATGTCCAATGGACTCTTGAAACATACAATGATATGGAACTCACATGCATCATGGGTCATGCCCATCACATGCATACACTTCACCTCAGTCACATCCATCTGGCCTCATACACCCCAAACACAGCGGATACAAGGATAACTAGGCTGCGTCAGTGAATCTGTGCATTGTCACAGACATGTGTCATGCATCCATGGCATTCACAAGTCACAGACACGCAGGTCAGGCACACAGACATGGCTACCATATATGTACCTGGCATCAGCACCCATCCCTCACCCCCACCCATGTCCGGGAACAGAGACTGGCATGCTCTCATGTGTAAAATCTGCATAGGGCTCCCCATGTCGCATTTAAACACATGCAACGACCATGTGGTTCACACATCACTGGTCGCACATGCATTACCATGATGTCCCTGCACACATACATGCGTACATGGCCTATGTCACACATACAGGCAAGTATCAGACAACCAGCACACCGCAACATGCCCTGTCTCACACAGCAATGCTTGGCCACTTACTGCTCAACTCCAGACGGGTCTCCCTCTCAAGGATCTGGGCGTGGAGCGCTGGGCGTACGCGTTCCAGGACCCTCATCTGGATGGAACTCATGCAGCCCCGGCACCCCTCCATGAGGCGCCGGGCCTTCACGAGGGTCCTGGACCTCAAGTCCTCCCAGCGCTTCTTGATCTTCTGGATGTCGCGGGTTACCACCCCCTCCGCGTTGATGGCAACCACACAGTCGGCCCTGATCCTCTCCCGTCCTTCCTTGCTGGCTCGGGACGATCCAAAGAGGGCATCATACTGCCCCAGGACATGCTCCACCAGGACACCAACTTCAGTTGCAGTGAAGCTGGTGCCCCTCTGCCCCTCTGGCCTGGGGTTGCCACTGGTGCCAGATGTCGAAGTGCCCGACATGGCAACCCCAGAGGCAGGAGTGGGTGGGCAACTGGGTCCTGGGGCTGGGCTGTGGAGCGATGTTATCCCAGTCGGGAGTCTTCTGTTCCAGCAGGGGTGGACACAGCAACTGGACCCCTGCAGATGGCTGATGTGTAGGCACCAAATGGCAGGGCACGGTGGCAGCAGGCAGGCAGGCAGGCAAGCAGCAACAGATGGCACGTCGGAGGCTGCTCACGGCACTGGGGTGCAGTAATTCGGCCTTCTGGGCAGGAGCGTGGTCTTCCGTGTGTTTTCGCATGGCCAGCTTGATACGGAGTGATTTGGCATGTGAAAATCCTGCACGTCAGCGTGAAATTCGAGGAAAGGCCCTTAGCGCGTAAGCGCGTCAGCACGCATACGCGATTCTATTGGACCAAAGACCCTCAGCGCGTAAGCGCGTCTGTGACGTGACCTGCACGGGTGTTTCCCTCATAGCACGTGATGACGGAGCAAATGTGGAAAGACTGCTAGTCAGAGTGTCATCGCGTGTAATTGGACAAAAGTGCGCGTACACGCGATTGGCCTATGTACGTGTATTTCAGGGGTGCGCGGGCACTTACACACGCGAGTACATCAGCGCACGTGGATTTCAGGGGTGCGCAGGAAGTTTCACATGCTCACTACAACACGCGCAAAGAAACATGTACGCCAGTAGGAAACAGGCATACGTCGACCCGCGACGCATACTTTTGCACGCAAAAAACTAACAAGCTCAGACGCCAGGATGAATATACCGTTATAGCAGCAGTGGCTGTGGGCTACCAAAGGAGGAGGAGGAGGATAGTCAGGGCCAGAATTTTCACACCCAGAACCTGCCTTTTTGGGATGCCTGATGACCAGGTGTATGGAAGGTACAGGTTTCCACCACACATAATACTGGACCTAATGAGTGAGTGGGAGGATGACCTCACATCACCCACCCTGTGCTCCCAAGCACTCAGCCCCCTGGAGAAGGTCCTCAATGTACTGCACTTCTTAGCCACTGGATCATTTCAGCAGACAAGTGCCATAGTGGGTGGGGTATCACAGGCCATGCAGTCACGCTGCCTACACCAGGTCTTGAACATCACTGCACGCCCATCAGTCCGCAGGCACATATACCTGCCCAGAACACCTGCAGAAAGGCATGCTGCCGCCCTGGATTTTTACGGTGTGGCACGATTCCCCAAAGTGCTAGGTGCCATCGACTGCACCCATGTGGCTCTACGTCCCCCCAGGGCATCTGAGCACATCTATAGGAACCGCAAGCACTGGCATTCCATCAACGTGCAGGTAGTATGTAATGCCAAGGGAATCATCACCTCAGTATATGCCCACTATCCCGGGTCCACCCACGACAGCTTCATTTACCGAATGTCCACCCTAAACCAGGACCTAGAAGCTGGGCGGCATGGCGATACATGGCTGCTTGGTGAGTATGAATTCCACTGCCCATGCATGCATGTCAGATACTGAGCAATGTCACAACCCCACCAATGATACCCATCACCACCTCCACAGGGGACAGTGCCTATCCTCTCAGCCCCCACATGATGACGCCAATTCGGAACCCCACCACGCCACCCGAGGTAAGATATGACACAGCCCACATTGCAACCCGGGGCATAGTGGAGCGCACATTCGGAGTGCTTAAGTCACGCTTTCGCTCCCTTGACCGTTCTGGCGGGCAGCTGTTATACGCTCCCCCAGTAGTGTGCAGGATCATAGTGGCAGCATGTGTCCTGCACAACGTTGCAACACGCCGGGGCCTGGCCGTGGACATGGTGGTGCCCCCACATCCCCAACCACATGCACGCCCGCTGCGCATGGGAGGGGAAAGGGCACGGGGGAGGCAGCCCGTACACAGCTAGTGGCTAATTACTTCACATAGAAATCACACCCCTGTAGAGTGCACACTGCCCTGGCACATACCATCTGACAATCAATGATGACTCAACCTGACAATGATCCTGAATGTCTGGAGAATCAACCGTCAAAACCATATCAGCCTGAGATTGTTCACCTGGAAGTGTTACAATGTGTGCATCCCTACCTACACAGACACCACCAATGCAGTTTCGTGAAAAAACACATTCATGCAGCTAAAATGAATACCCACTTGCAAAATGCAACATGAGGACAGTGCCATGTCACCCAACCCATCCCCAGCACCGCCACACGACACACCATGCCATGTCATGCTATGTGCGGGTAAACAAAGTAATCCCCACAACATGACACAAGTGTCACAAAGTACAGTGTCCCTAATTGAAACTCGCGACACCTGAAATGCTCACAGTAATGCAGGACCAACAACACACTTGAGCAGGTATTTAGCAATAACACTTTTCAGCTACTCACCCTCAAAACTACGATTAACATGACATTACGAATGTAAGAAATTAGTAGTCTCACCACCTGGAAATGCCTGCACTCCCACCACTTCCAACTGTACAGTGTTGCCGCCATGTAGAGTTGTAGGTGCACTGCTGCCAACATGGACTCCATCTCCAAAGTAGAGGGCCTTGTGTAGACATGAGGAAAGGACGTGCAAATTAGGAGGTAGACATGGATGATGAGTTACACATCTATGCAACATGCAGTGTACAACACAACAGCAATATGCACTAGGAATGTATACACAGTATTGACTAGACTACCCACACATGTAGTGGGAGTCCAATGTCACCATGTACGTCAATGTCACTTGGGCACACCCTTTGCAAGCCCATGGAAACGGGAAGCAGGGGGGGTGTGTGTGTGACAAAAACCCAAGCATCTGAACCAAATACATGACAAGCCTGCATGTGCCCAGCCACAATGCAGCGTATGCCCACGGGAGCCACACAAGGCAACACACTGTCCCAAAAAAAAAAAATCAAAAATGGCCATTAATGGGCCCGGGGGGTTGGGGAGGCCACCCAGGAGGTCCGAGGACAGGGTGCACACCAAAACCCACCTGTGTGGATCTTGCGAAAAAAAAACACCTCCATGGGCTCATGGCCCACACGGCTACCCTATTGTGGGAGTATCACTGCTGTCGCTATTCTCACCCTGTGCAGCTGCATCCGGAGGTGGTGGCACTATGGGAGGCAGCCCATGCAAGGCCCTAGTCTGTTCCTCCATGGCTGTAAGCATGCGGGTGTGGTAGGTCTCGTTCTGGAGGATGAGTGTGTGGAGGTCCCCATGCAACAACTCACGCGATGCCCGGACCTCCACCCTAGTTGCCTGCATCTCAGCTGAGAGCGTACGGGTGAGACGCTCCAGCTGCTGTTCTGTCCTTCGGTTTGTTGAAGCCTCAAGCTCAACAAGAGTCGTCCTGAGGTGAAGGAGTTCCAGCCTCAGGGCTTCCCTGTGGCCCTGGGACTTTATGGAGATGGCTTCCTGCAGAGTCACCAGTGCCGCCCGCCTGTCCCTGTTGGACGCCAACATGTCCTCCCTGTGTGACTGGCAGATGGAGTCGGTTGCCTGCTGTGGTCGCTCCATCAGCCTTTCGGGGGGGACAATGGAAGTGGCCACCCTATCCATGGCCTGAGCCATCATCTCTGATGATGCTTCCTGTTGGGTTGCCATACCGTAAATGGATTGCTCCCATGCGGTATTGCCAGGTGGCGTACGGCCACCACGTCGGCGGGCACCACACCTGTCTGGGGCAAGGCGAACTGCTCCTTGCTGTGCCGGCACTGCCTGAGGCTGCAGGACTGCATTCCCCCTCTGATATGCTGGCCCAGGAACAGGATCAGATGTCGCGGAGTGTGACCCTGCATCCGTAACCACCAAAGGCGTACCTGCCAACACTGACATCCCCATTGAGGGTTCTAACCCTGGTGCAGGTGGGTCGGACAGAACAGAATCCCTCCCAGGAACACTCACCTGCGACGGCACGTAGGTCTCATCATCCGAATCAACACCTGAGTACAGCTCGGGGGAGGTGCAGCCAGAGACACCCCTTGAGAGCACGACCTGCAGCAGTTGTGGGTTCTCACCCACCACCACACCACGTCCCTCACTGGTGGTCAGTCAGCCCTCAGACCCGTCCTGGGTCTGCACCATCTCCACAACCCCAGCAGTATCAGGTGCGTCTTCCCCTGCAAAGACATAAAAGAAAACAAATGGAAACAGGCATTAGCACCATGGCACACAATGAGGGCTGAGAAGCAACAAAACCAGTACTTGATTGACACATGTCCCACATGACTAAAACCCTCCCATGCATGCACCCTCACTGCGTATGAAGGGGAGGAAAATGGCACACATTGATGACACCAAGATGGAAGATGAACACATTTGCTGCATGCTGCCTAGCAGTGGCATCACACATTGGCCTGTGATTGCCAGGTGAAATACACATGCCATCACACAGATGGCATGTACCATTGCTATTGAGTGAAGATGGAGAGGAGGGCAGCACTTATTCATTCAGTCCAGTTCCCTCATGTAATAGCTTTTCTAATTCAAACAGGTCTGATTTTTCACCTGGAGCTGCCAGTCCAAAATGGTCCGATTGCACAGGGACATGTCTAAACAAATGATATCCAGGTAACAAAGTCACTCCACTTTACCATAGCCATGTCAGACATGTGACTAGAGGACTGAGAAATGCCTAGTAAAAGTGGTGGAATGCAAACAATCTGCCTGAATGAAGAGAGAAAAATAAGCAACAATGTTGTGGCAAGGTGACACTTCAAGGGCAACTGGCGTGCTGTTGGGCTAGATGTCTACTGTTGGCAGAAGGGATACTGCTATGGCCAAATGCTGCTGCGCAGAATGTATTGCATGTAGCAAATGGGTGACCCAAACAACTCAGGTGCACACACCCTCACCTGGCACACAAACAGAAGCCCTCACACACACACCATGCACATGGATGACACACACATGCATGTGCACTCACCGGACAATGCCTCATAATCTGGCAGATCTCCCGCGCCTTGGATCTGTTCCTCCGTGACGTAGGTCCCAGCGACTGACTCATGTGGAGTGAGTTCCATGTCTTCTACTGGAGACCCACCTCCAGTCACTAGAGTTGGGGCATGACTTGAGGCCATCTTATTCTTTGCCCTGCGCTTTAGGGCATTCCAGCGCTTATAGCAATCATTGGCTGTGCGCCTCACGATTCCAAGGGCACTTACGATGTCCGCAACGGTCTGCCAGTGTGCCTGGCGTTGTGCAGGTGTGGTCTTGGATCCTGCAACAATGACCATTTCGTTATCATGTGCGGACACATACTCGACAAGTGCATTCAGTTCGGCATCCGTGAAGCTGGGCTTCCTCGACGGGCCGGACTGTGTAGCCGTGTCTGGGGCATCATCCTGTACCGGACGAGCACTCTTCCTCTTCGAAGGTGGTGGTGATCCTGAGTGTCCTACGCCGCTCTGGACACTAGGCGCAGGAGCCCTGGTGGACTCTGTATCAGGAGTGTGGGATTGCACACTCAGCATGGGAGTTGGTGCAGGCATTGGCTCAAGTGTAATGGTGTCAGGGGGAATGTCAGCAGGATGGACTAGGACCGACACTGTCCTGGCTGGGTGTGTGAGAGCTGGGGTGGATGGAGCCGCAGCTGCCCCTGCAGCCTCTCCACCCTGCCTACTTGGGGCATCAGATGACCTTGCTGCCCCTGATCCACGTGGCCTGATGACATCAATGTGCACCAGCGCACGTGTCATAGGCCTGCTGACCTGGAAGTCAGCCATGGAGTCAGCCAGGTCTGGTGCCACAATGGGCTGGTCCAACAAGGGCTGAGCATGGATGGTGTCAGCCACATCACCCTCAACCAAGGGGGGCGGGGGGGATTATGGGTGCCCTTGACTGGTCCTCCACACATGAGGGGACAGGGTCACCCTGCAAGTAACGACCATGTCCCCTACCGGATCCACCACGGCCACCACTTGTGGCTCGTCCACCTTTGCCACCCTTACGGATTCCTCGCCTCCCAACCATGGCACTGATGTTAATGTGCGTATGGGAGTGGCTGTAAACTATTGTCCTGGGCAATTGGGGGTCAAAGGGGTTGTGTACCAGATGGTAGTCGTACCCTAGTGCTCTAGCAAGGCTGAATGTGACCCCTGGGGAAAGATGACGGGTCACGCAACGCACAGGAAGCCCAAAAAAGGGAGATAACGTGCACGCAACCCCTCCTAGACCACGTGTGCGGAAAAATAAACCTGCACTACGCTGTGGCACCCAGTAACACAAGAATGAACATATGTGTGTCACACGCAGCCTAGAATGACCAAGAAGCGCGTGTGCACGTTGGCAACACCCCCGCCAAAAGAAGAATTGTACGCTGTCTGAGGAGACAGGACAACAGTAGAAGGGAACGCTGTTTGAGGGAACAGGCCCAGGAAAACCAGAAAAAGAGAAAAAGCTGTCAGAGGTAACAGGGAGTATGAACTTGAAACGCAGTGAAGTAAATCGCGTGTGAAACGACAAGAAGTACAGATTTCACCCACTCGCTCTCCACGAAAAGCACGTACAAGGAAATGGTGTTCTACACGTACCTTTTATGCAGGCCCACATGTCCAGCGTCACTTCCGCGTTTACGCACTAGGGCCATTTCCACCAATTACACGCTTTGTCACTTCCGCGTGTACGCGCTAGGGCCATTTCCACCAATTACACGCTTTGTCACTTCCGCGTGTACGCGCTAAGGCCATTTCCACCAATTACACGCTTTGACACTCGGACGTGTCTTTCATTTTTTTAACACGCAACATTTCAAACGTGTGCCATATTCAACGTGCACGTGACTTCATAGACGCGCATACGCTGGTGGCCTTTGGGCCAATGAATGTACAGACGTGTGCTGATGCGCTTACGCGCTAAGGGCCTTTCCTCGAATTACATGCAGACTTGCTGGATTTTCACGTGCAAAATCACTCTGTATCAAGCTGGCCACGCGTTCACACACGGAAGACCACGCTCCTGCCCAGAAGGCCGAATTACTGCCCCCCAGAGCCCTGAGCACGCTCCCACCTGCCATCTGCTGCTGCCTGACTGCCTGCTGCCCACGTGCCCTGACATTTGCTGCCTGCACAACAGCCAGGGGTGCTGTTGCTGTGACCACCCCTGCTGGAACCGAAGACTCCCGACTGCTTTTCCATTGCCCCACAGCCCAGCCCCAGGACCCAGTTGCCCACCCACTCCTGCCTCTGGGGTTGCCATGTTGGGCACTGCAACATCTGGCACCAGTGGCAACCCCCGGCCAAGGAGGCAGAGGGGCACCAGCTTCACTGCCACCGAAGTTGGTGTCCTGGTGGAGCATGTCCTGGGGCAGTATGATGCCCTCTTCGGAAAGTTGCGCGCCGACAAGGAAGGACGGACTCGGATCTGGATGGACATCGTGACTGCCATCAACGCGGAGGAGGTGGCAGTCCGCGACTACGAACGTGTCAGGAAGCGCTGGGAGGACTTCAGGTCCAGGACCCTCACCAAGGCCTGGCGCCTCCTGAAGGCAGCGGATGCTAAGGGGCGCCGGGGCCACTTGTCGGAAGATCAGATGAGGGTCCTGGAACGCATATCCCCAGCGCTCCATGTCCAGGTCCTTGAGAGGCAGACCCGTCTGGAGTCGAGCGGTAAGTGTACATACATACTGATTGTAAGCTGTGCGTGTGGTGTGCCAGGAGTGTGCAGGTTGAACATGTATTTTTATGTGGGCAAGTAGGGGGGGGTGTACAGGGCCGTGAGGGTGACACATGCGAGGGTGCATGTCATGATATGAGTTTTCAGGTTCACTTGCAACCATTGTGTGTGTGTGAGACACATGTGTTCATTTACATTGTTTCCATTGGAGTAGTATCATGGGCGCATGTAATACTTGGTTGTGTCTTTGGGCTGTGGTGGCTGGCCATGAGGCCCATGCTTGAGGATTGTCAGGGCCTGTGGGCAGGGGGACATGAGTGGGGGCCTGGTGGAGGCTGCCCCTGCACTGCTGGGGGGTGGGGGTGGTGGTAGACATGAGTGGGGGCCTGGTGGAGGCTGCCCCTGCACTGCTGGGGGTGGGGGTGATAGGGGACATGAGTGGGGGCCTGGTGGAGGGTGCCCCACACTGCTGGGGGGGTTGGGGGGGTGGGAGACATTAATGTGGGGGCCTGGTGGAGGCTGCCCCTGCACTGCTGGGGGGTGGGGGTGGTGGTAGACATGGGTGGGAGCCTGGTGGGGGCTGCCCATGGTGGCTGGGGGGTGGGGGTGGTGGGAGACATGGGTGGGGGCCTGGTGGAGGGTGCCCCACACTGCTGGGGGGGTGGGGGGTGGGAGGCATGAGTGGGGGCCTGGTGGAGGCTGCCCCTGCACTGCTGGGGGGTGGGGGTTGTGGTAGACATGGGTGGGAGCCTGGTGGAGGGTGCCCCACAGTGCTGGGGGGTGGGGTGAGTGGGAGACATGAGTGGGGGCCTGGTGGAGGCTGCCCATGGTGGCTGGGGGGTGGGGGTGGTGGGAGACATGAGTGGGGGCCTGGTGGAGGGTACCCCTGCACTGCTGGGGGGTGGGGGTGGTGGTAGACATGGGTGGGAGCCTGGTGGAGGGTGCCCCACAGTGCTGGGGGGAGGGGTGGGTGGGAGACATGAGTGGGGGCCTGGTGGAGGCTGCCCATGGTGACTGGGGGGTGGGGGTGGTGGGAGACATGAGTGGGGGCCTGGTGGAGGGTGCCCCACGGTGCTGGAGGGGTGGGGGGTGGGAGACATGAGTGGAGGCCTGGTGGAGGCTGCCCCTGCACTGCGGGGGGTGTGGGGGGTGTGGTAGACATGGGTGGGAGCCTGGTGGGGGCTGCCCATGGTGGCTGGGGGGTGGGGGTGGTGGGAGACATGGGTGGGAGCCTGGTGGGGGCTGCCCATGGTGGCTGGTGGGTGGGGGTGGTGGGAGACATGAGTGGGGGCCTGGTGGAGGCTGCCCCTGCACTGCTGGGGGTGGGGGTGGGTGGGAGAGATGAGTGGGGGCCTGGTGGAGGGTGCCCCACAGTGCTGGGGGGTGGGGTGGGTGGGAGACTTGAGTGGGGGCCTGGTGGAGGCTGCCCATGGTGGCTGGGGGGTGGGGGTGGTGGGAGACATGAGTGGGGGCCTGGTGGAGGGTGCCCCACAGTGCTGGGGGGGGTGGGGGTGGGAGACATGAGTGGGGGCCTGGTGGAGGCTGCCCCTGCACTGCTGGGGGTGGGGGTGGTGGTAGACATGGGTGGGAGCCTGGTGGGGGCTGCCCATGGTGGCTGGGGGGTTGGGTGGGTGGGAGACATGAGTGGGGGGCCTGGTGGAGGCTGCCTATGCACTGCTGGGGGGTGGGGGTGGTGGTAGACATAGGTGGGGGCCTGGTGGAGGCTGCCACTGCACTGCTTGGGGGTGGGGGTGATAGGGGACATGAGTGGGGGCCTAGTGGATGCTGCCCCCGGTGGCTGGGGAGTGGGGGTGCTGGGAGACATGAGTGGGGGCCTGGTGGAGGCTGCCCCTGCACTGCTGGGGGGTGGGGGTGGTGGGAGACATGAGTGGGAGCCTGGTGGAGGCTGCCCCTGGTGGCTGGTGGGTGGGGGTGGTGGGAGACATGAGTGGGGGCCTGGTGGAGGCTGCCCCTGGTGGCTGGGGGGTGGGGGTAATAGGGGACATGAGTGGGGGCCTGGTGGTGCTGCCCCTGCACTGCTAGGGGGTGGGGGTGGTGGTAGACATGGGTGGGAGCATGGTGGGGGCTGCCCATGGTGGCTGGGGGGTGGGGTGGGTGGCAGACATGAGTGGGGGCCTGGTGGAGGCTGCCAATGTACTGCCGGGGGGTGGGGGTGGTGGTAGATATGGGTGGGGGCCTGGTGGAGGCAGCCCCTGCACTGCTGGGGGGCGGGGGTGGTGGTAGACATGGGTGGGAACCTGGTGGAGGGTGCCCCACAGTGCTGGTGGGTGGGGTGGGTGGGAGACATGAGTGGGGGCCTGGTGGAGGCTGCCCCTGCACTGCTGGGGGTGGGGGTGATAGGGGACATGAGTGGGGGCCTGGTGGAGGCTGCCCCACAGTGCTGGGGGGTGGGGTGGGTGGTCGACATGAGTGGGGGCCTGGTGGAGGCTGCCCCTGCACTGCTGGGGGTGGGGGTGATAGGGGACATGGGTGGGAGCCTGGTGGAGGGTGCCCCACAGTGCTGGGGGGGGTGGGGGTGGGAGACATGAGTGGGGGCCTGGTGGAGCCTGCCCCTGCGCTGCTGTGGGGTGGCGGTGGTGGTAGACATGGGTGGGAGCCTGGTGGGGGCTGCCCATGGTGGCTGGGGGTGGGGTGGGTGGGAGACATGAGTGGGGGCCTGGTGGAGGCTGCCCCTGCACTGCTGGGGGGTGGGGGTGGGTGGGAGACATGGGTGGGGGCCTGGTGGAGGCTGCCCCTGCACTGCTGGGGGGTGGGGGTGGTGGTAGACATGGGCGGGAGCCCGGTGGTGGGTGCCCCACAGTGCTGGGGGGTGGGGTGGGTGGGAGATATGAGTGGGGGCCTGGTGGAGGCTGCCCATGGTGGCTGGGGGGTGGGGGTGGTGGGAGACATGAGTGGGGGCCTGGTGGAGGGTGCCCCACAGTGCTGGGGGGGTGGAAGACATGAGTGGGGGCCTGGTGGAGGCTGCCCCTGCACTGCTGGGGGGTGGGGGTGGTGGTAGACATGGGAGGGAGCCTGGTGGGGGCTGTCCATGGTGGCTGGGGGGTGGGGTGGGTGGGAGACACGAGTGGGGGCCTGGTGGAGGCTGCCCCTGCACTGCTGGGGGGTGGGGGTGGGTGGGTGACATTGGTGGGGGCCTGGTGGAGGCTGCCCCTGCACTGCTGGGGGGTGGGGGTGGTGGTAGACATGGGTGGGAGCCTGGTGGAGGGTGCCCCACAGTGCTGGGGGGTGGGGCGGGTGGGAGATATGAGTGGGGGCCTGGTGGAGGCTGCCCATGGTGGCTGGGGGGTGGGGGTGGTGGGAGACATGAGTGGGGGCCTGGTGGAGGGTGCCCCACAGTGCTGGGGGGGTGGAAGACATGAGTGGGGGCCTGGTGGAGGCTGCCCCTGCACTGCTGGGGGGTGGGGGTGGTGGTAGACATGGGTGGGAGCCTGGTGGGGGCTGCCCATGGTGGCTGGGGGGTGAGGGTGGTGGGAGACATGGGTGGGAGCCTGGTGGGGGCTGCCCATGGTGGCTGGGGGGTGGGGGTGGGTGGGAGACATGAGTGGGGGCCTGGTGGAGGCTGCCCCTGCACTGCTGGGGGTGGGGGTGATAGGGGACATAAGTGGGGGCCTGGTGGAGGGTGCCCCACACTGCTGGGGGGGTGGGGGGTGGGGAGACATGAGTGGGGGCCTGGTGGAGGCTGCCCCTGCACTGCTGGGGGGTGGGGGTGGTGGTAGAGATGGGTGGGAGCCTGGTTGGGGCTGCCCATGGTGGCTGGGGGGTGGGGCTGGTGGGAGACATGGGTGGGGGCCTGGTGGAGGGTGCCCCACACTGCTGGGGGGGTGGGGGGTGGGAGACATGAGTGGAGGCCTGGTGGAGGCTGCCCCTGCACTGCGGAGGGTGTGGGGGGGTGGTAGACATGGGTGGGAGCCTGGTGGGGGCTGCCCATGGTGGCTGGGGGGTGGGGGTGGTGGGAGACATGGGTGGGAGCCTGGTGGGGGCTGCCCATGGTGGCTGGTGGGTGGGGGTGGTGGGAGACATGAGTGGGGGCCTGGTGGAGGCTGCCCCTGCACTGCTGGGGGTGGGGGTGGGTGGGAGAGATGAGTGGGGGTCTGGTGGAGGCTGCCCCTGCACTGCTGGGGGGTGGGGGTGGTGGTAGACATGGGCGGGAGCCCGGTGGTGGGTGCCCCACAGTGCTGGGGGGTGGGGTGGGTGGGAGATATGAGTGGGGGCCTGGTGGAGGCTGCCCATGGTGGCTGGGGGGTGGGGGTGGTGGGAGACATGAGTGGGGGCCTGGTGGAGGGTGCCCCACAGTGCTGGGGGGGTGGAAGACATGAGTGGGGGCCTGGTGGAGGCTGCCCCTGCACTGCTGGGGGGTGGGGGTGGTGGTAGACATGGGAGGGAGCCTGGTGGGGGCTGTCCATGGTGGCTGGGGGGTGGGGTGGGTGGGAGACACGAGTGGGGGCCTGGTGGAGGCTGCCCCTGCACTGCTGGGGGGTGGGGGTGGGTGGGTGACATTGGTGGGGGCCTGGTGGAGGCTGCCCCTGCACTGCTGGGGGGTGGGGGTGGTGGTAGACATGGGTGGGAGCCTGGTGGAGGGTGCCCCACAGTGCTGGGGGGTGGGGCGGGTGGGAGATATGAGTGGGGGCCTGGTGGAGGCTGCCCATGGTGGCTGGGGGGTGGGGGTGGTGGGAGACATGAGTGGGGGCCTGGTGGAGGGTGCCCCACAGTGCTGGGGGGGTGGAAGACATGAGTGGGGGCCTGGTGGAGGCTGCCCCTGCACTGCTGGGGGGTGGGGGTGGTGGTAGACATGGGTGGGAGCCTGGTGGGGGCTGCCCATGGTGGCTGGGGGGTGAGGGTGGTGGGAGACATGGGTGGGAGCCTGGTGGGGGCTGCCCATGGTGGCTGGGGGGTGGGGGTGGGTGGGAGACATGAGTGGGGGCCTGGTGGAGGCTGCCCCTGCACTGCTGGGGGTGGGGGTGATAGGGGACATAAGTGGGGGCCTGGTGGAGGGTGCCCCACACTGCTGGGGGGGTGGGGGGTGGGAGACATGAGTGGGGGCCTGGTGGAGGCTGCCCCTGCACTGCTGGGGGGTGGGGGTGGTGGTAGAGATGGGTGGGAGCCTGGTTGGGGCTGCCCATGGTGGCTGGGGGGTGGGGCTGGTGGGAGACAATGGTGGGGCCTGGTGGAGGGTGCCCCACACTGTTGGGGGGTGGGGGGTGGGAGACATGAGTGGAGGCCTGGTGGAGGCTGCCCCTGCACTGCGGGGGGTG